>NC_056730.1:193143372-193335872 GCF_019279795.1 Protopterus annectens
ATATATATATATACATACAGAGAGAAATATATATAGATATTATAAAGATATACATATGCATTAGCAAATGCAGCTTTTATCTGTAATACACATAGAAGTTTACTGATGGCATAGGCATTTTTGTCAGGGCATTTTACTTTCTCAGAGACACAACTTTATTAACTTTCATCACAAGTGTTATTGTTAGACCTTTCTCTTTACCCTCTTCTATGTTATTTCTGTGAAATGTAAATGTCCTATATTATCAATGACACAGGAGTGATAGCCTTCTAGGATGGCCTATAGACACCTCTGGGGGAGTACTTGGTACAGGTAGAGGTGATTGGCACTTGCACATAAATGACTGTTCTGTGGTAAATGTTTGTTTGATGTATACTTATGTTTTTGGGACAGTTTGTTTGAAAGTACTTATAACAATTGACTAATGTATTATTCCTTGTTTGGTGCAAAATGTCATTTGTCTGTTGTTTTGGGAGTGGGGGAGCAAAGTTCCATTTGTGTGTTGCCACAATCCAGAAATGTTTTTCCAGATGTTTGATATGTTATTCTAAATCCTTTTGGATCAAATCTTGGTTATGTGTGACTGTGATAGGGTACAACCGCATAACCCCTTTTATATTTGAATAACTGAAGTTTTTTTTTTTTTATCTCCGGTGGGTAATATTGAAAAACTATAATATGTGTTATATCTAAGCAGGACTTTTATTTATGTGACATTTATGTGTATTATCCATTTGTGTTTTATGTTACCTGTCACCTAGGACTATGGCACCTAAATGTCCCAATTCCTACAACACCCACTTCAGTGACTCAGAGAATGATGTGATTGTGCAAGTCTTTTGTCAACATGGTACCTATCTGCTTGAGAGAGGATATGGGAATGTCTGGAAGAATGCAAATTTGGAACTAGACTGTGAACAATGTCAATGCTGCTGGGGGGTGCAGCAAGACACATGATCAGGTGTGTCATAGGGCCACTGACATGATTTTGTTGGCCCGTAGGAGAGCAGCTGCATTGGCTCATGGACAGTTGGATAACAGGGGGGAGAGGACCTCCCACAAAGCCACCACTGACACCAAATGAAGAGCTTTTCCCCACTATCAGGGTTCCCACAGAGTCAATGGAAAGTGCACAACAGCATGTGATTAATGCTGGTGCTACTGTTTCAGGGAGGACAATTATGTCCCAGGAGGAGCTTCCGGGTAGGCTTACATATGTCAATGTTTTTAAAGATTTCTTGTATAGTACAATATTGAAAGCAATAGTTAAGTTGTTTAATATTTTTTTAGAGGAGGACTTATAGATTGATACAGTTAATAACACATTCTGGTTCATTACACATTTGCTTGGGGTGTGTCACTTATTTAGTCAGGATGAAGTAGACGAATATTGTGGGTTCTGTTCAAACAGCTTTATTATATACAAATGCAAAAATATATACAAACTAGCTGTCTCATACATAGATGTCCACACTCTGGCTGTACTCACAAAAGGGCACGTACCTGCTATTTATACGCACGTTCAGGTCTTAGAATTGCTTCTTAAAGGTACAACACATCTATTATCCTACATCCTCCCGCTTTGAAAAATAACATTGATGATACTGACTGACATGCTAAAGGTACATAGTAATTTTCCATCATGCAAATATACAAAACTAGATACATATATACATCTACATCCAAGTTACTGTGTATCTCACACTGGGCTTGGAGATATGATAAAATCGTGTGATGTATAAATTGGAATTGGGATTAGCAACTGGGATTGTCTCTGTTGAATGTTTTACCTTAGGGACATTATGAAGGTTATCAGAAAGTGGGAATCAAGACATGTTCTGGGACTGGAACACTGTCTGAATCACTCTGAGATTTAGACTCTGCATCACAGGAGCAATGTTGCGATAACAGTTCTGGTACAGGAAGTAGATGTCTGCGATTCCTCCTGTACTCCACACCCTCAGATTTCACAAGATAGGACCTCGGCTCTTCAGATATATTTGTTACTTGACCAAAGGGATGTATACATTACAAAAACCTTTCAGACACTCACACACCAGTTTCACCTGGAGTTTCAATATAGGCACACACAATGTCATGGGTCTTTTGTGAGGCTTACAGCTCAATCTGTCTCATTGGCCATTTGATACTTTATCCAAATGTCTGCCCATTTCTCTTTCTTACCTTTTGTATCCTTACTGTCTCTCCTTCTTTCAACAGACAAAAATATCTGCTCGATTTGTGGTAGCTGGACTTCTGGAAAGGATGCATTCTGAACAAATGGGCTTTGATTGCTTTGTTGTTTTTAGCTTTAGGCCTTAATAAAATCGAATTGATAGGCAATGTTGTTCTGGTTTGCCTAGATAGAAGTCTTTGAGCAAGTGAGCCAAGTATATTGTCACAGGGTATATTTCTGAGATTGAGTAAGTTTAAAACGGCATCGGTATTGTCACACTTTGACTTCTCAAGTAATTGCGTTGCACTCTGTACTGCATGTTCAGCTAGTCCATTTCACTATGGATATTCTGGACCACTTGTAATATGTACAAATGTCCCATTATCTTGCAAATTTCTGAAACAACTGACTGATAAATTGGGTATCATTGTCACAGATAAGCTTTTGTGGACTTCCATGGACTGAAAACTGACATTTCAACTTGGTAATAACAATAGTAGAAGTTAGGATATGTAGTAAATATAGCTCAAACCAGTTCAAATAAGAGTCTACCAGTGCTAAGTAGTGTTGATTGTTCTACTCGAATATGTCAGTGGCTGCTTTTGACCAAGTAAGTTCAGGAACTTGACTTAGCTGAAGTGGTTCTTTTTGTAAATGCAGTTTAGTACTATTGCATACTGAACAAGAAGAAAATACTCTATCAGTGTCTTTTGCTAGAGAAGTCCAAAATACTAGTCCTCTCACCTTTCCTTTGGTAGCTTCAGAACCTGGGTGACCACAGTGCCAAATCTGGATGTATTCTCGTAAGGAAGCAGGATCAACAATTGTAGGTCCTTTAAAATAATACCATCTTCCATCAACATCTAATCTCTGTAAGGAAAGTAGGGTTGCACTTCAGGTGGAGCACTAGATCACTTTGATGGCCAATCAGCATTAATGTAGTGGATGAGCTTTTGCAAAACTGGATCAGTATTTGTATGACCTTGTAGCTCATCAAGTCTTGTGGTAGAAAAATTACGCACTTCTATGACATCAAAGTCATACTTTTTATGCGTCAAGCTGTTCTGTTGTATTTCTGGGTGATCTGGATAAAGTATCAGCCAGATGAAGAAGTTTGCCTTTTGTATAGACCATTTTGAAGTTGTACTTTTGCAATTTAAACATCATTCTTTGTAATCTTGTGGAGCTGAATGCATAGGCTTCTTTAAAATAGTAACCAGAGGTTGATGATCAGTTTCACTTTGAATATCTTGACCATAGATATAATCATGAAACTTGGAACATGCAAACACTATTGGCAAAAGTTCTTTCTCAGTCTGAGAATATTTCATTTCAGTTTGGGTAAGTGTTTTAGATGCATAGGCTACTAGTCTCCCCCCTTGAAGTATAACTGTGGCAAGTCCAAATTTTGAAGCATCGCAGGAAAAAGTTACTGGTTTGTTGACAAGATAGCATCTTAATGTAGGTGGAGTAGCTATTTTCTGCTTAAGGTCTTCAAATGCTCTCTGGTGATGTTCTAACCATGACCATGTAACATTATTATGTGTTAGCTCTCTCAAGGGCACTGTCAACTCACTGAAGTCTGATATAAACTTGCCTAAATAGTTGACCATACCAATAAAACATTGTAGAGCTTGAAAATTATCTGGTGCTGACATCTCAAGAATGGCTGCTTGCTTGAACAGGTCTGGTCTCAAGCCAATGCTAGTAAATAAATGACCTACATATATAACTTTTCATAGTCTGAATTTGTACTTTAGAGGATTGAGAGGATTGAGTTTTAAGTTCACTTCATGTGCTCTGTCTAGAACTCTCTTAAGATTTCTCTCATGCTCTGCTTCACCATTGCCTCCAACTAACAAATCATCTACTATTATGGCACAAGGATAAACTGAAAAAATGTGCTCAATTGCATGCTGGAAGACTTCACTTGCAGAATATATTCCAAATGGCATCCTGAGAAATGTGTATCTTCCAAATGGGGTACTGAATGTAGTCAGTAATGAAGATTTTTTATCAAGCATCACTTGCCAAAATGAACTTTTTGCATCTAAGACAGAAAAAACAGCGGCATTCGGCATTAGAGCTGCGACTTCTTCAACTGTACACATAGGATGATGCAGTCTTTTTAATGCTTTGTTCAAATCTCTTGGGTCAATGCATATTCTGATTTCATCTGGGCCTTTTTTGTGAGCTGCTACCATGGACGACACCCATTCGTTAGGTTCTATAACTGGACAAATTACACCTTGCTGCACCATTTTATCCAACTGAGCTTTGACTTATGCTGCATTGCTATCAGAACTTTCCTTGCTGGTCTGACTACTGGACTGATATATGGCTCTAAATTCATAGAATACACAACTGGAAGTTTGCCCAAGTTGTCATCAAAAACATCAGCATACTCTGAAAAAATAGTATTAGTGAAGCTGGAACTGGGACATGTGCTTATTTGATGAACTTCTTTGATAAAAGAAAGCAGATTCATTCTCAAACTGTCTCTTATACCCAGTAATGACTGCACAGGTCTTCACACTACACAGAATAATAAGCTATAACAGTTTTTTGTCACATAACATGAAACCAGTACTGAGCCTTCAGTTTGAATTTCTACACCTCCATAAGCAACAAGTTTTGCACAACTGGTCACATTTAGTTGCTCACCAGCTTTCACCTTAGCAAAAGTATCTGCAGACATAATATTACACTTTGAAACAGTGTCTGCTTTGAGCTTAGTGGATTTACCATTGATCTGGACAGTACAAAATCATTCTTTGCCACCAAATCTATGGCATCAATCACTTCACCAATTACTGATACACCATCTGCACAGAAAGCAGACTGTTGCAGTTCAACTTGATCAATTTGCTTTTTTGAATGACCCTTCCTTATAACAATGTGAGAATTACTTGATTTGCAAAATTTTTGGAAATGGCTCCATTTCTTACATTTATGGCATTGCTGATCCATGCTAAGCATACCTCTCAACTATACTGAATTCCTTCGTATTTCCCATTTTAGGGGACAAAATATTAGGATGCCACAAATTTCTGAGTGGCCCCTTAAAATCCTGATTTTGTTTTGCTGCCCTTGATATGACTGATCATGCCGATTGTTGCACTCTGACTGTAACAATTGTCATTAACAAAGTACATAATACACCACCTTTTGTTTGCTGGTTTTAGGAGGGAAAAAAATAAAGTTCTTTTTTATCCAAAATCAGGGATAGCAGAGAGATGTGAATTTAATCACCTCAGGTCCTGTCCCAGGCATCTTAGCAACAAACAAATGGTAAACTTTCAAAGAACACGCTTCGGCTTACACAGAGGTTTTGCGAAGGGGAATGGTGATTAACCGGCATTCCTCTAGAAGACTGTGTGCCACACCTCAACAAGCATATTCATCCCTACAAGAAAGTTAACAGAGTTCTTCCACTCTTTTTCAATTTAGTACAAAAAATATTTACTATTGACTTGACCAGGGTAGTGCGGTTACTGCAGCTTCAGTGGCTGTTGACTCTGGTCATAACCAAAGTGTGGGCAAGGGGCCATACAGGAGGGTTGTTAGGGGTGCTCAGAGGAGCCCTGCTGTCCATCCTCTACCTGACCCTGGTGTGTCTTTCCATGCCATTCGACATATGTTTAGGGCCATCATGGAGGAGCAGGTACAGTCCAATAGGGTCTCTGAGGAAATGCTTAGGGTTGTAGATGTAGCACAGGCTGACATGCATGTCTGGCTCCACTATGTTGCCAATTCAATGGATTGGATGAATGACATGTTGCTACGGGTGGTGTCTGTGATGGAATGCCTATTGGGAGGGGGCAATATCCACATGGACATAGGTAAGCCACATCATCTGATCTCAGCTGATATGGCCATGCCTGATCATGCTCCTTTAGTGGCACTACTTCCACTGCTCCATCAGTGGTTGAGGTGTCCACACTCACATGTGGTAGATCATGTGGTTGTGGTCCTGGGCGTACCTATGAGGAGAGCTCATCCAGCAGACATCAGTCACATTTAGGTAGCAGCAGTGCATTTGACTGTGGGCATGAACATGCCAGTGCAACTCCTGTAAAAAGCCAGACTTTGCGTTTGGGGACAATGACTGTGAACTGTCATCTCTACAATGCATGGCTCACACCTGTCCAACATACCAGGTCAGAGCTAGCACAGTGCTTGGCTGTATTCTTTCAGACACTCACACACCAGTTTCACCTGGAGTTTCAATATAGGCGCACATAATTTCATGGGTCTTTTGTGAGGCTTACAGCTCAATCTGTCTCATTGGCCATTTGATACTTTATCCAAATGTCTGCCCATTTCTCTTTCTTACTCACATGCACACACTATCTTTTTTGTCAGCCTTGGCCTCCTGCCTCCCCACAACACCCTGTGCAAATGGTGATAACTGTCCATATCCTTGTTTTCCATTTTTTGGATTCAGTCATACATAACTCTTCTGTCTGAAGATCAGGGTGCATAGCTGACTTAGTGCTTAGTATATCAGTGTTTATTATGTTGTTTTGCAATTTGTACTACTTTCTTACAGGTTTTTGTAATGTATACATCCCTCCCAACCACTTAGACCACCAAAGCTGGACCATGTCATTAATAAAAGTATGACAAAGGTCCAACTATGTAGAGGGTTTTTAAAATTGTGGTCTTAAAAACTTAGTTGATAAAATAACAGGTTTTGCTTTTACTATTTTTATGTTTTGTGTAAGTATTATGAAGACTGAAATTGAAATGTGTGTCATTATTTTCTAACTTCACTCTTTAATGATTTGCCAGTACAAAATTATAAGGCCAAACTGTGTACATTCAGTGAAAATATGTACATTTTAGATGTATGAATGTGTGAATCTTTGATGCATGAGGCCTGTTAGTTGATAGAGGGCACATTCACATAAGTCACTGTTGTCACAACTTGATGTATTTGCTGTAAAAATCACTCACCTTCTACTTACTAACATTACCAAGTAACAGTAGGAAAGGGTAGGCTATGCCTATATTCTTAGACATTTATTTTTCTATTCCAGTTTCAACACTTACCTTGGAAATCCAGCAGTTACAATAATTTGGGGCTGACTAAATCTGATGCTTACATGGGTAAATAAAGGTTGTGAGCATTGCCTGGCATTGATGTTACTGTATGTATGTGCATAGGATGAAGGCTGTAGCCCCTTAGGTGGTGAATGTGTGTGCTAGCCATTACCTCTTGTCCAGTGTAAGGGCATATTGTGCATGCCTATGTGTGCCTATACCCACAGTGGCTGCTGGTTCCCCCCCAACTCCTCACCTGTGTGTGGCTGTGGTGACCTTGCCAGTGGTGGTAGGATGTGTGACCCTTCCCCTTGCTCTTCCTACTGAAGCCATTTTCTCTGGATAATGTTGTGAAGCATGGCACAGATGGCGACTATTTCAGCACATCTTTGGGGATTGTACTGCAGGCCTCCGTCAGATGCATCTAGGCACCGGAAATATGACTTCAGCAGTCCAAACACATGTTCTAGGATATTTCTTGTTTGAGCATGTGCCTTATTATTGTGATCTTCACTTGGTGTGTGTGAATTTCTGATGGGCATCATCAGCCATGGTTCCAGTGCATAACCTGCATCCCCAGTAAATGACCCTGTGGGATATCCCCCCAGTAAACTTTCAATACAGTTAAAAGTTGGGCCCGATATGTGAATTGTGGTGACTGCCTGGGCTGCCAGCACACACATTCAGGATGATTCCCTTAGCATTACAAATGACCTGGCAATTAATGGAGTGGTAACCCTTTCTATGTATGTATACCCTTCCCTGTTCTCCAGGTGGTGCTTTGATTTCTACATGTGCATAGTCTATGTCACCCAGGACTTCAGGGTAGTGTGCTACAGAATAGAATTCCTGCATAGTTGTGACTCTGTCCTCAGGTGTATGGTGAAAATATATGTAATCATCTTAGTTTCCACTTGGATTAGTTCCTCTCTATTTGCCCTTGGTCTGAGTTGAGGATAACAGAGGTTGCAGAGTTTCTGTTGTGTGTCTCTATCTACCCTGTAGTGCACTACAATTTTCAACCTAATACAGATTGTGAAAAGCTAAATGGCATCTAAACACCCTTCTCCTTCTTGGCCATGGCCTATTAGCAACAGCAGCAGCACAGAGTTGGGCCTGCTGCACATACACATGAATAAGAGTAACAGCAGCCCCTAACATTCTTTGTGTGTAGCCTAGTTTCTGTGGCTGTAGTCCAATTAGGTTTGTAGTTCTCAGCGAAAACCAGCACTGAGTCTACATGGTTGCTTTATAGCTTGTTGAATAGCTCCTCCATCTTGGATTGGTTGATTAGCATACAATTCAGCTGATTCTGCTGTAATTAGCATACCATGATGTTTACCATGTTTGCTCAGCTCTGCATGGTGTGTAGGGCCACTTACTGAATACAAAACTGTGTGCTATCATGTGACTCTCGTACCGCAATGTGTACAGAGTTTCAGAGGACCGTGTAGCCTTTATGGAATCTACACCTTTGTTTTTAGATAATTCTCAAAATGTTCTCTCATATCCTGCCACATTTGCCCTATGTCAATGTATATGACATATAACATTTCTGCATTTGCAACATGTCCACTTCCTGCTCCCTCCACATGTCCATCCACTGATCCTGAGGAGGGATATGATGTGCCTCATTCTAATAGCATGTCCAGACACCGCATTGGGTCTATGTTGTTTGGCCTTTGGCCTGTGGTTTATGGTATGGTATAGCATCTGATTGGGAGGATGGTGTGGCTGTCCAGTCTGATAAAGTAGGGGCATCAGACATTCATCATGATGATGATAGCCATGACCCCCTGTCTCCAGTGGACTTTAGTAGGGATGGTGACTCTGCCCCAAAATGCAATAATACTGTTTCTCGGACTGCATGTGGGAATGTAGCTGACGTGCACTGATGCTTGTCAAATGGTGTATGCTTACTCTTACAGGTGCATGAACATTCACAGCAACATCATGGCAATGACCTGCATGCACTTGCTCATGCATCCAATCATGTAGCACACTAGCTCAGTCTGTTACATGAGGGTCTGGGCTACAGTCATGGGGAAGTCTTAGCAGCATTGGCTGCATGGCAAGTAGCATAATATCTGTTTCATCCTCTGTTGAAAGCCTTGTTACGGCAGTGCTAAAGCAGTGTCATAGTACAAACTGGGTGTTACATGCGCTGACACTCATGAGTGATTACATGGACTGTGGAGAGGCAGACCACCCCATCAGTAGCCCCACACATGACTATTGTATGTAAATGTCTGTGCTGCAGTTTGCCTGCTTATTTACTGTTGGTTACCCTGTTCTGAGCCCAGCAGTTATGCACAGATATACACATCACAGTACTGCCGATGCCCATATTGCATCCCAGCCTGTTAATGTAACCACATCTAGCTCCTTGGTGCAGCACAGTGGGAATAGTGTTTCTGGACGTGGCAGGAGCAGTCAAGACCATGATGTGAGCCAGCAGTTTGGTTGTCCTAGACTGTGTTAGTGTAACACTGGCAGTTAATCCTTAACCCTATGACAATGATGACTGCTGTGCTGATCAGTGCCTACTCCACCTGTTAGGGTTTATCACTTGTCTGATGCTGCAGGCTTTTTCTACTTATATAGGTTACATATTAGTTGGTGTCATTGTGTACATATCTGTCCTTGTGAAAGTCTTTTTGCTCTATTACCTCCCTTAATGCTTAAGATGCTATTCACTTTGTTGCCATTTGACCTGCAGTTTATACAAGACATACATCAGCCATATCTAGAGAGCATCAACATGACACTTCATAGCTACTGCCTGGAGTCTGATATTTAACGCTGCATTCTTGCCTACCACTATTGCCTGTGCAGGTATACTTCATTGCACATGCCGGTGATAATTGTGGCAATTTATTCTGGTACTATACATGCTTCCCCCTCAACATAATGAGCACTTAAGGATACAGTTCTCACCTTTGATATCATTTTTGATGACGTGTACTATCCATGTGTAAATTTCTATTCATATCTGTTTACACAAACGCATATATATATTATGCTGGCTCATCCAAAACATTGCTGCATGTCCCATGACTGCTATGTCATAATTTTTGTGATGCTATGTTGTATAGCATGCATTGCACATCTGGATAATTCTTGCCATTGTACCCTATATTATTGCCTTATGTGTGACAGGACAGGCATGTAACAGATTTGTAAGTACCTTGTCAGGTATGTAGCCTTCTTGTTACACCTTACCATGTTGTTAATACTGCTACTGATGTTTGAATGATGTCCTACAGTGTTACACATTCTGATGACATGTATACTGCATCTCAGTGTTACTATACATCCCCCCAGATGTAGGTTCAGTTATTTACTGTATGTTCTCCCAATGCACATTGGTACAGGCATGGGGATACTGGCAGTAATGCTGCTACCTACACACACTAATCATGTATATGATTACTGCCTACCATGCTATCAACATCTTCTGTTGTGCACACGTTAGGCATGTCACTCACATTGTAGTATGATCTGCCTTTGTCAATGTACCTTGCCTACAGTGGTCCAGTGCTTACTGTTAGTCTGTATCAATTCAGATGTGTTAATTTCGGTTTACTATCAAAATTGCGAACGGCACTACGTCGACTGTCATATAGACGAACACGGAAGTTCGAAATCGGTAATGTCGAAGACAAAATAATCAATCTAGGAATGGTTTTAACATGGGTCAAGGTAGGGGAGATGTTTGTAGTTCAGAATAATACTGAACACCTACCTCGACCCATGTTAAAACCATTCCTAGATTGATTATTTTGTCTTCGACATTACCGATTTCTAACTTCCGTGTTCGTCTATATGACAGTCGACGTAGTGCCTTTCACAATTTTGATAGTAAACCGTTAATTTCTTTAGCATATATACTTGTATAATGATATTGCGGTTAAAATATGCATTATGTTCCATCTGTACAGCTATTGGACTTTTTTCTGTATTTGTGTGCTTGGCTGCTGCAATGGAACAAAATTTTGTAGGCATCACTGCTTTATCTGTGTCACTTGAGCAAGAATATATGGCCGCTGCCTCCTTTGGCCATGCCTGGTTGTTTTTACTCTTGTGTCCTCCTGATCATCTTGTGACAGCTCTGATAGAGTGACATCAGGCAATTGGGGTTTTGAAGGTAGGCCAGCAAGACCTAGACCTAGCAAGCCACAAGATTTTGTTGTTAGTATGTTGTGCAGCATAGCACACTGCAGGGCATCCCCGGATGTGTCCAGACATCTGAATCTTATCTTACTTTCAGCATGCCAAAAGCACTCTCAGTGGTGCTCCATGTTGCATTGTGTGCTCTGTTGTAATTATCCTCAGCAGGTGTTGATAGGGCTCTGTATGATGCCACAAGCCAAGCATCCAGTGAATAACTGCTGTCACCTGTTTGTAGAAGTTAAAACACAGATTCAGTCCACTTGTTTACTGTTGACAGGTCTATATTCAGATTGTGTCATTGTTATGGTGCTACACTTACCGAGTGGGAGCCCCACTGGAATATCACCATGTTGGAAAGTGGCCCCCAGGCCACTTTCCCACCACATTGCTGCATCATGCACAGTAACAAGGTGTGTTACCATGATACTGATAAAGAGACCATCTACAGAGCACAGAACCTGACAATTGAACTATGACCACCCCTTTCTATTGATGCAATGATCAACATCATCTGATTGGTATGTGGGTGCAGTCAATTGTTCCTAGGACACAGGGGATGCTGGTAATTGCATAGAACTGTTACAAGTCAGTGTTGCTCCCCTTTGGCTATTGCTGGAAAGTAGATGAATTATTTCGCTTTCCTGCACATTATTGCCAGACACTGTCCCAGGATGTGACTAGGAATGTCCTGGAGGCCAGTATATCCAGATCCAGAGACACCTTTGTTTCTACTGGGACTGACCTATACTGTATACTTTGTGCAGACATGTGAGGTGCACTCATTCTTCACAAAGCTTGCACTAGCTTTTTGTCTAGCCTGTACCCATCTATGATTTCCTGGTCAGACAGCTGGCTTAACTGTAACCTGGCTTGACACTTTACATGCTGCTTTCTAGGACACATTTCCTGATCATCCTCGAGTATGGCTTGAAGTACCCCAGACTGGTGTAATGCATTAAATGCAGATTGCATTGTTTAAAATATTTTATAGAATCTACAGGATTGCTGACAAATATGTTTGAAATTATATCGCAAAATGGTAAGCACATATGGCCTCCACTGAGTGCTTCCATAAAATTTCTAGTGCACCACTCTGCCACATTTTCATGTGTGTGTGTGTGTGTGTGTGTGTGTGTGTGTGTGCAATTATGTCCAGTATTGAATAACCTCCGCTGCTTGTTCACTGAAGTTTTCTTTTGGCACACTGCACTATCAGCAACTTTCTTTTGGAATCCAGCCACAGATTTGGTAAAACACCTGTCTGTGTTCAGGAGAATGTCATAGCTACAAACAGTAGGAGATGGCTGTTAAAAGGATGGCATGCACATCACTTTGCCACTTCCTTGGATTTACTACCATTGTATCATAATTCTTATTGCTCATTTCTTTTACTTTATATTTTTAACCAGGGTAGGGCACTGATCTTAATAGAGAATTTCATACTCAGCACAAGAGTACAGAACAGGTTCAGACAAAATAAGTGCAAATAAAGAAACACAAATGTGGAACACAAATTATACAGATGATTAAAACAGAATAATACAAACGTACTAATAGGGCACACTAATATTGACAATAATGTCATAAATCAGTGTATAGACACACATGATCAGTAATAATAGTTCACAACATGTTGAGATTATTAGTGGAACATAAAAAAGGTTAATACTTTGAAGACAGTGCTATAAATTCAATGGCTTGGATGGTGTGCAACCTGCTAATTGCTTCACAACATAGAATGGATGAAGAATTGCATGCTAGTAGTTTGTTTTGAACTTCATTGTATCCTTCTGTTTAAGGTACTCGTTCAGATAGAAAGTGGTTGCATCCAGTATCTTAGCAGATATTTTTTTAGTTCTTTTTCTGAAGCAGTGAATGCTTATTTATCTTTCTGATGATTTGGAAGGGATTTCAAGTAAAGTGGGGCTAGACCTGGCAAGAAGAAGTATTTTGCTGAGTGCAGTCAGATCTGTGGAATTTGTAAGGTTTGGCCAAATTTGGGAATAGTTCTGAAGTGATAGTTGTATTTTTGATAGTGAGCGATGCAGCTAGTGGAGGGGAGGGTTTTGTTGAAGATTTTTTTTTTAAACTAATTAGAAAAAAATATATAATTTGGAGTTGTATTGTACAAGCATAGAGCAGTGATGCTTTCATGGGGGCTAGGGAAATAAATTCACAGACGTTTTTGGAGAAGGTTTGTAAGACTGTCATTATGCTTGGATGACTAGGCAATGGTGGGAAAACCATACTCTAGTTGCAGCAGTAGAACTTTCTATCCTATGGCTGATCTGACAGGAAGTAGGAAATCTGTTTTACCCTGAATTAGAGAACTGACCTTAGATTTTGGGTGTGGTAAGGTGATGTTTGAAGTTCATGTTTGATATAGCCGAATTCTTAGCTATCTAATGTTTTGAACTGTTTCTAAGGGTTCTGTGATACTATGGCATATGGACCAAGTTGACTGGGGGGGGGGTCAGTGTTCAATTTATCTTTAGTCCCAAAGATTGTGGCTTTAGTTTTTTTTTTTTGGCATTGAAGATGAGGTTAAGGTTATTCAGCCAACTGGTGAGCCTGGTGAGATCCTATGTGACAGATACATTAAAAATAGAGTAGAATTGGTGGGTTCTGTCTATCACCATGTTATTTGCATGCATGATGATAGGAAGGTTGGGTAGGTCAGAGGTCATGTTGTTTACCTATGCAGAGAATAGAACAACAGAGAGAAATGATCCTTCAGGTAGTATTTTGGTAAGTTTGACTGAGGAGGCAAGGAAGAGGACCCAATCTGTACATTAATGGAACCCATTTCATGTGTAATGTGGACAAGCAGATATGTACCCCTGGTTTGGCACCTATCTCTATTAGTCAGAGTAAGCCTGTAAATTAATTTATTTTTTTATTTATTTATTTGACATTTGTTTACTGGAAAAGTCTGACTTGGAACTAGACAATTTTCAGCGGAGGCCTGGGCAGAAATGCTCCAGACACATGTCTTTGTAACTTGATCTTTGTAAATGCTTGACCATCTATGTCCACGCCTCTATATACCCCTAAAAATAACACTAGAGAATCAGCACTTGTCAGATACAATTGGTAAGCATGACTAGGCTTAAAAAGACCCTGTGTGGTAATCACCTAGTAACTTGTGATCATAGGCATCTACTGGGTACTTTTGCTATAAGCACGTGAAGATAAGCATCCTTCAGCTCTATTGTAACCAGGTAAGTTCCTAGAATAATCATGGACAGCAGTTTTTAAAGAGTTAGTATTTTGAATTTGGGAATGTCTAGGAACTTATTTAATGTTCAGATCTAAAATAGGCCTCCAATTTCCATAGGAACCTATTTTATTTTTTACTTTATTTTTATTCAACATTGCACAGTGCAGTGGTGCAGCAGTTAACATTGTTGCTTAACAGCAAGAGGGTCTCTGGTTTGATTCTTTGCTGGGGTGCCTTCTGTGTGCAACCTGTATGTCCTCCCTCTGTTTGTGTGGGTTTCCTCTGGGTACTCCAATTTCCTCCAATGTTTCAAAAACATGCGCCTGGTGCATTTCTCTCTGGGCCTCTGCTGAAAATTGGTTCATTCCAAGTCAGGCTTTCTTGGGAAAAAAATGGTAAATAAAAAATAAACTCTTTGAAATATAATATGGTATTTGGATTGAATCTTGCTCTGACTAAGGCATTTAGGAGGGGAGATGGATAAGTCAATGAGTACTGCAGTAGTAAGAAGCCCTTTATCCTTACTTTGAAAGATATCAGTGAGTATGGATCTGTCGTAGTGCTCCTATCCAACCAAAATCCATCTTGATATGGCAAAATACATTGTTTTTAAATATATGTAAGATGAGAGCAAACTAACTCTTCCAAGACTTTACTCAGAATAATACAAACTGGTACTAATAAGGCAAGGTGGAAACTGGGGGAAAAGCTGCTGTGGGTTGGAATAATGATGAGGAAATTATAACTAACGTATACAGAAAATATCACTTGAGACATGAAATAGGTAGATAGATTAGCAGAATGGTATCTGACATATTTTGAATAAAAGAGTTTTTTATGGCAAATATTTATAACATGTATCTTAGAATGGTACCTAGAAAATATTCCTCATCTACCCCTTTTACATTCTCCTATTGGGTCCAAATAGTGCACTTTAACACCACAGTTCTTTCAGCTTCTGTTACTAAACAATATGCTGTGCTGAGTTGCAGCTTTGTAAATTAATTCAATATAGCTAAACTGAGAAGTCTTTCTTGTCCCACTCACTGCCATCATCACTTACTCTGTATTTCAGCCAAGCCTATTCTACTAGTAGAAGTATCTCCGGGAGTGAAGGAAGCAGAGCCCGATCATGGTCATATGGATCCCCAGACAAGGTAGTGGGCCAGCACCCCCTCCCCAGCCATTCCATTGTGCATTACTTGCTTGCCTCTCCCCAATTACCATAAACACTGTTCAAGACTGTCAGTGTGCATAACCCTTTCTTCTTTACTTTTACAATGATTATAGAGATTTGGATTTTGCAGGAGACTCTCAATACATTGCTAAACTCAGGAATAGTTTTGCCACAGAAATAACTCTTTTATAAACTCAATAGTTTTAAACCACTGCTTAAATGACATCTTAACTAGTCCTGGTCCTGCACATGCTTGTCACAGGTTAAGACTTTGTGCTCACCATACAATACTCTCCAGATGCTCTCCTTAAACAGAACACTTTCAACCTCTCACTGAAATGACAAAGCAATTTTTGTAAGTTGTCTTTTTATACATTGATTGTATTGCTGCCTGTACAATCCACTAAGATGCACAGGGGCTTTCTCTTTAGTAATTTCTAATTCTGTAAAATCTGAGAATGTATAAATGTAAATACTGCATGTGTATAAACCTAAACAGAAATGTTACTGCTCTGCATTTAACTGGAACTAAGTATAATGTGATGTAAACAAATGGAGTTTTACTCCCTGAGCCTCTGCTGAAAATGGGCATGACCCAGTCGGACTTTCCTGGAAAAAAAGACAAACAAAGAAATAAATAAATACATTATCTTGCAAGTGCTGGTGTCTTTGAGGAATCTAGAATATCTCACAATTTACACTCATCTGCAAACTTGGTGAACCAGAAGCCTTGAACATTAGCCTTGACTTCTGATAAGTAGATGCCAAACAGGAGTGGACCAAGCAGTGGGTTACTCTCATATCCTAACGTTTTGAGTCCTATCTATGAGCTAGCTGTCAATCCAGTAAGTTATATAGGGATTTATGTCTGGTTCTGAAAGATGCAAAGCCAAATTAAAAATTGTCTGCTGATAACAGCATAAGGTGCTTTCATCCACAGAGAGACCCTCTGTCAACCCCACCAGCAGTTTGAGCCAAGCTACTTTGTTGGCTGTGTACAGCCCTTATCGTTATAAAGGAATAAATTACATGCACTTTATTGGTAAGTTTGGATGAACTGCATGAAATTTTAAAAAGATCACTTATTATGATACCTAAAGATCGAGATGTAGCACAAGTTATACATAAAGTATTTATGAGAAAATAAGAAATATTAACTACCTGATAACATATGCTAAGTCAGTATACACAATCTCTGCAGAAGTAAAAGTCGTCTGAATAACTCCAAATTCAAGAGAACTATTGCTAATGCACTGGTTGCTGCTAGCAAACCATCTTTGCATTTCAGTGCTTCATCTACAAGTGCCATGCCTGCTGCGCTTGAAGAATAAATTGCCCGTGTTGCATTAAAACATTGGTGTACTGGTGATATTGTCATAAAATTTCCTGAATTAGGTCAGCTGTGCAATAGGGAATGGCTGGCAAACAAGTTCATAGGTACTAGGCATACAGCCCTTGGAGACTATTGAGGAATCTAGACCAAAAACTCCAGCTATACTCTGTCACATATCGTCTACTCAGAGGCGATCTCTGCTTAACATACAAGGCCATGTCGAACCCAGAGCTGTTGGACATGCTACATAAAGAAATCGTAATCCCTCAGAGCCACACGCTCCAGGGATCTAAACTTTATCATCACAATAAACAAAACATGCTGGAGGGATAGGTTCTTGACCCAGAGACTCCCCAAACTCTGGAATAGACTGCCCACACATGTCAAGCAGAGCACCTCTTTGGCCATCTTCAAAAGGAACCCTGACGATTGGATGGGAGAAAGGAAATTCACCCTAGGGATCATGTCAGTCACCCTGCTAGACAGGGGTCCAGGGAAGTAAATAGTGTGGGAAGAAATAGCCAGGGAATTGTTATGGCTAGGCTTGTATAGGCCCTAGGGCTGATAGCCTAGTACCAACCTATGAACCTATCAACCTATGAACTACCAATTGCTTCAAAGAACTGTCTGGTAAAGTGACTTGGTCCATGGGTCACAGTAGGTAAATGAAGGTAGACAGATTCAAATACTGTACTCTTGCCATAGGAAACAGCTCATTAAGAAGTTAGAGTGTTAGTCCTCTATAATAACTGCCAGAGTAACAGTTTTTAATTAAATGTAGAAATCCTTTACAATTCAACCTTGTAGAGAAGACTGTATCACAGCAACCTGCAACAATGACTACATAATGGATGCTGAACATCAGATGATTCTAATTATCATGCA
The DNA here is from genome assembly GCF_019279795.1 of Protopterus annectens. Lineage (NCBI taxonomy): Eukaryota > Metazoa > Chordata > Ceratodontiformes > Protopteridae > Protopterus > Protopterus annectens. Next base: position 193,161,383 of record NC_056730.1, read on the forward strand.
AAAAAAATGTACTCTATATTACTTGATAAATGTAGGCCTAGTTGCAGTTGCTGGAGGCTGTAAATAATATACTGCAAAAATATATTACTAAAATGCAACATGTTTATCATGTTCCACAATTCAGGCCTATTAATGAATTAATTAATTCATTAGTGTAATGAACAAAGTAAAGCAGTTAAAGTCAATATAAATGCTGCAACAATTTTTGTTCAACAATCTGCAAGTCAAAGAAAAAAAAACAGAAATATTGCTGCATACAACATACTGCTTTTTTTTTTTTGCAGGAAGGTTACATGCTTGCAGGGCACATGCATCTCATTTTTGACCTCCCTGTGTCATTAAGAATACCTATCCCATCTGAAATCACACTGTACAGGTCTGACCTGCTTGAATGACTAATACTGTATTGTTGCAGCATATACCTCCAGCAGATAACAGAGCCAGATTATGGAAAATTGGGCCCTATGCAGGATAAGGAATCAGGCCCCCACCTGCCATACCTATATCCCATTACTTGGCTGCCTCTTCCCATTACCATAAACACTGTTGAAACCTGTCTGTGTGCATACCATTTTCTTCTTTACTTTTGCAATTATCACAGAGATTTAGGTTTTGTTTAACATTTGTATTTCCAAATTACAGAAAAAAACACTCTAACACTGAAAATAGACTGTGCATAAGAAACAGTAAGCTTCTTTTCCCCTGAAACTTGCATTCATTAAAAATGTATCTGGGATTCCATTAAACCACAAGAGATGTGTTGGGATTCATACTCAAAGAGCATATAGTGAAGTACTAATTAGTCTCTATGTGAAGGGTGGAGGAATTCAAAAGACAAATGTGTAACACATTTGCAAACAGCAAGGGACAGCCTAATGAACACAAGTGTACCTTTTCAGAAGCAGCCCAAGAGTACTGTCTGGAAAGTAACTTGCCAGAGTCACACAGGAAACAAATGAAAGATGAGGGACTCAAACGATGTATTGCAGGAATCATCTCTTTAACAGGTCATAGCCTTATTCAACTTCACTAGGTGCTAGACAAACTTTTGTAGCCCAAACACAGTCCATTTCACACCTGTGTGATTGCAAAAAGCTCAGTTCATGCTCCTGAAAGTCTTGCCACTTGGTTAATACTTCCATTTGTATAAGTATTAATTTTACTAAACGTAATTGGGTACACTGCTAAGAGCCTTAGTGTAGCTGGGTTTTTGGGTGTCCTGGTGGCAGTGTATCTACCTTTTAGTCTGGGTGGAGGTGGTATAGCGGGTAAGCTGTGCCAGCCTTTCCCAGATGTATGTGTGTATGAGTGTGTGTGTGAGTGTGTTTGTGTGTGTGTGTGTGTGTGTGTGTGTGTGTGTGTGTGTGTGTGTGTGTGACTGTGTATTTGTGTGAAAATCAAATCTCAAAGAGATTGCGTGTGTCAGCTACTTTGAACAGGGACACTGAGAGCACTGATTTCACAGAGAGGGTAGTGGAGGACTTGTCTTTGAAAATCCAACTAAGGACTTAAATCTGTAGCTATGTCAGTGAGGAGTATTATTTGGGATCTGCAGAGGGATCCCCAGGCCCAGCACTGAAGTGTGCTTCCTGTGTGCCCTTAAGAGAAATTGTGCTTGGGGCAGAGAGCTGCATTTGAAAATACCGTGTGCATATTTTTGTTCTAAATGAACATTCCCTAACCATGTCAGTGGTGAGGATTGAGTCTCCTTGATTACTGGCCCAGAGGAGAGACTTCACATATTGGTGGCAGTGGTGGGATATTAATTGAACTTCTGTAGCCTTTAAGCTGTTGTCACTAAAGATGTATGTACTCTTAGAGCCACAAAGTAAACATACAGAGTTTCATTTTTCACAACAGTTTTATTTATTTTTGTTAGTTCGGTTTAGTCAGGAAAAGCAGGCAAAGATGTCAGCAGAGGATTATGGCAAACTGACAGTGAACCATCTGGCTATGGTGTGCAAAGCCAAAGGACTGGTGCATGCCAACCTGACTAAAGAAGAAATAATTTTAGCCTTAATCACAGTTGCAACAAAGACCAGCAAAGAAGAGGATAACCAATCTGGTGATGGGGATGTGCAGCCCTCAGAAACAGGACAGTTCACCTTTTCCTCAGAGGATTTAAAAACCTGGCTAGAGTTAAAGAGACTTGAACTGAAGGCAAAATCCATGAAATTGGAATCAGCAAAGAGACTATGCATTTGGAGGCTGAAGAAAATGAGAAACAATAACAACATCAGACGGACATGCTAACTTTTTGACAGGAACATGGAGGTAATGAGGAAGGGAATAACCAAATCCGAGAAGCAACAACAATCATACATTTCTTCCACAGTATAAAGAAGGTGATAATTTTTATAGTTTTGTTCATATATTTCAACGAATATGTAAACAGTATAATGTTGACTAAGGGCTCTGGGTATGGTTCTGACCTCCTTACTCCATGGTAAAGCTGTAAATGCTGAGTCTAAATTGTCTGATACTTATTTTTTAAATTATGACAAGATTAAACAATGTTTATTAGAATGTTTTAAGTTAACACCTGAAGCTTACAGAAAAATGTTTCATGGGCATAGATGTAGGGCAGATGAAAGTGTATGGGAGCTAAACACTTATTTTCATAGGTGGGTGAGTAGGTGTCAGATCACCATATTTGAAAGGCAGGCAGACCTTTTGGTGAGGGAAAAAGCCATTAAAACTTTGCCTGAGGACATGAAAATATGGTTGGCAGACTGGGACTGTAAATTTTCAGATCAGCTGGGGAGAAAAGGGAAGCTCTACTTAGCAAGCAGGGCAAGGGCACCACTGCACAAGAAGGGGATACCCAGTGTTGCACATGGATATAAAGGGAAACTGTAGTTGGCAGCCTAAACCACCCCAACAGAGTCCACCAGTAACATGGGAAGCCACTAGCTCAGGTACATGGCCAGGATCAAGGTTTAGATATTTTAAATGTAATCAGAGGGACCTTAACTCACTAGAGCAAAAGTTCCTTGACTTTGTTAATTCAAATGCCCTGGAACAAGCTGTCCTTACCCCAACAGGGGGAACAAACATTCTGGATGTGGTCCTCACCAATGTGTCAAACAGATGCACTGCCACAACTGTTGGGCCCTCATTAGTTAAAACTGACCACAAATCAGTCACCTTTGAGCTGGTACTAACATCAGAACTTAAAAACGGTAAAATCAGACTAAAAAAAAGGAAGCAAGAAAGTAGGTGTGTTTGAGGATATCCCTGTAGATGTCTTTATAGGGAATGATTTTGATAATTCAGTACCTTATTGCATGCAGTTACACGCAGTCAAGCCTGTGGGTCTGGTAGCCTGGGGGAGACCCAGACAGACCCCACACCTCAAGCCAGGACTGGTGATGTGGCTATTTCAGGAAGGGTGCTACCCTGTAGCATCAGTGGTGGCTGGTGACTTCAAATCAAAGGGGGGCTGCAGGAGAGAGCTGAATGGGTGGGGCCAATGGGAAGGGGTGTGGTCAACTAGAAAGGGGTGGGGATATGCTCAAAACCACAAAAAACTGGGACTTTAATTAAATACACTGCCCTGGGTGCCAAACCATCATTATGAGAGTCTAATCAAGACAAAATGAAGTGTAGAAGAAAAAAACATTTCAATGTATTGGCTACATGACAGCTTACTTAATATCTAGATGGAAACAAAAAGGTTGTGAGGCATGAAAAAATAAATGACTTTTTAAATCCATTAGGAATGCCAGTCAAAATCAAGTATAAAAAAGCAAGCAAAACTCAACTCAAACCAGTTTTCCTTGCACTGTAGTTCTAATTATAATTTATATTCAGCTTTATAAAAGTACCAAGTGACATGCTGAAAGTATCAATCTCAGTGATACCTCCACTTGTAAAACTGTTTCTTATCCAAAAAAGACCTGCTGCTTGACAACTATCTACTTGTTTCATGGGTAAAACATGATCAAAGTAAAAAATGAACAGCAAACAAGAAACAAGCTCAAGATAATTGCTTAAAGGATTACTGCACAGATTATGGACCACACTTGATAGATTGGCATTATGTTTAGTTTATGGGTAAAGCCTGCAAAGATGACTACAAGTCTCCAACAAATGTAATGAGCTTCTGAAAATACTTAATCCTGTCCTTTATTACAAATACTGCCTTATGCATTTCAATACCTAAGGCTTATACGTCATCTAGTTATGTAAATATTCTCTGCATGGCAACAACAAAAAGGCTTTCAATGTTGGTAATTCTTTAACAGTATGCTTATTAAAGCTTACTTGCATCTTACAATCTCAGGTAAGCTTACCTGATGGTCATTAAAGCATTGCTACTTAAACACAGAGCAACAGGCACTGCAACAATATGAATTTTCTGAATAACAAGAAACATAAATCAACAGTATAAAAATGTGACAGAAAAGCAGAACATTCTACAAAAACAAGGACAGATGAAAAACCACTGTAGTACTTGTGTCTACCTTGGATGGGGGATACTCTGCTCACTTACACTGCATAACTGCTCCTTGCTTTGCTTGGACACATCCTGAGTCACTACATGGGGGGGGTGCAACAAGTATGTCACAATTTGAAATGTCTCTGGCTGATGGTGATGGCCCTGACACATTTGTCATACCTCTCAACCTCAGAGCAGGAAATCTGGACAAGGTCATAAATAGAAGTGGGACAAAGGCCCAAAAATAAGGACAATTTTTAAATATTGCTCTTATAAACTTAGAAAGAATACAGAATATGTATGTATTGCATTAGCATGAATTTTCTGAAGGGTATGATATTTGAAAATCAAATGTCTGTCATTATTTTCTAACTTTAGTTTTAATGATTTGCTACTAATTTGCCAGAAAACCACAATTTTATGAATAACGGACCAAAAATGTGATGCAAAAATATAAAATAGCCACACAATACAGCTGAGAACCTGTCAAAGAAGGGACACTTTTTTAATATTACTACTGTTAAGTTGAGCAGCTGACAAAATAAGAGAATCTACATGCATTTCTGAAATAAAAGTAATCTCTAACTCTGATCATTGCATTTATTTATTAATTGTAAACTCTCCACATTTTCTTCCAAAATTGCCATTTTGCAGAGGGATTATTGGGGGAGAGCAACATTTTGAGCCAAAGTCGGGCACAGTTGAGAGGTTTGGATATACCTAATTCTATAAAGTGATTTATTTGCACATACCTCTCAACCTCTTAACGCAGGAAATCTGGACAAGGCCAAATATATTGGGGGAACATACAGACAGTACTAAAAACTGCTCTTGTATAAACTTACACAGTTGATAGAATAACAGGTCTTGCTTTTTCTGAAGGGTATGAAGTCTGAAACTCAATGTCTGTCATTATTTAATGACTTCATTCCTAAATGATTTGCCAGAAAACCACACATTTTATGAGGCTCAAACCAAAAATAAAAAGCAAAAATCTATTCATTCTGTGAAAATCTGGACAGTTGAGAGGTATAGTTCAGCTGGGGGTGTCTTTGAGTTTGCCGCACTTCCCCCCCTCGCAAAATCGTGGTCGAATGGGGCCTCCCCCTGCAGCCATTCCAATGCCCCATTACTTGGCTATTTCTCCCAATTTACAATAAACACTGTAATGTGCATTCTGCTTAGATTGTACGATGATTTGGATTTCATTTAAAAGTTTTATTTTACATTTTACAGCACAAACACTAATAGACATCTACTAAACAAAGCAATGCAGTCTCATAGTGAAAATAGACATAGCATTAAAACTTATCTGCCCTTGTAACTCACATTCATTGAAACAGCATTGAAACCCACATTCAAAGAAAATACATCTGGCCAGTGGCAGATAAAGACTAAGTTTGGGCTGTCTTCATATCATAGGCCCCTTGCACATGAAACATACATGTGTTCTTTGATACACCTTCCTGATTGTATTAAATTATATTCCTTGTATAATACAGTGCAGTTGTTAGAGGGCATTTGTAATTTATTGTTTTGAACATTTTTCCAGTATATGATGAAACAAAATGCATACACCAATAATGACAAAACTGTCCAATTCATTTTATTTATTTTATTTTACATTTGTTTACCGAGCTAGTCTAACTGGATACATGTCCATTTTCAGTAGAGGCCCGGGGAGAAAAGCTCCTAGGTAAATACAGCTAAATTAACAAATTTCTGTGAGTCAAGCATATAAACAAAATCAATACAAAAAATAAAAGCAAAAACAGACTGATTTACAGGATAAATTTTAACAATTCAAAGTAAATTGTCAGTATAGAATTCAGTTCAATTCAGAACATTTCCATCATAAAAGTCTACTCAAACTTCTACAATCCACTTGTATCAGTAAATATGCATAATCTCTGCAGAAGTAAAAGTCATCTAAATAATTCCACATTAAAGAGATCTGTAACTAATGAAGAGGTTGCTGCTAACAAACATATTTATATTTCATTGTTTAATCTATAAATAAAGTGCATGTTGCACTTGAGGAATAACTTGCCTATGTTACATTAAAAAAATGATAAGCTAGTAATATTGTAATAGGGAATGGATAGCAAACTGTTACTAGTTATCTCTGCCAAAGAGGACACTATCAGGATGGCAGCATCCACCCCCTTTAAAAGTACAACACAGTACAGTATCAGCAATGCATCTATATAATGTGGAAGTAGAATCCACAGCCTTCTACATCAAATGCAAGTACACTATCTGTTGTGCTATTAACAATGCAAGCAGACTCATCATAAGCAGCACTTTTCTTCCCCTGAAGCTCTCAGCTCCTTGTAAAATCCACTTGACACTCAACTGTGTCACTCAACTTTGTAGCACATGAGCACACGAAATTTGGAAAAATCCAAAATTTATTGGGGGGGGGGCAAAAGCCCAAAAACCAGAGACACATTTTAAACAGTGCTTGCATAATCTTGGAAAGTTGCTAGAATAGAATGTTGTGCTACCACCATGCACTTCACTGCCAAGTCTTGAACCCAGGACCCTGTGCACTACAGTCAGAGCAACATACCACTATGCCAAATCAGCTGTTTCTTGAAAAATAGATAGACTGAAACTTAAATGGCTATCTTTTAGTGAATTCAGTTCTCACCATTGCTCTCAACCTCTTAGCACAAAGTGGGGTGTCGCATCTAAACACCACCCCTACCACCCCAGACAATTGGTCTTGTGGAGATGTTAAACACTATACTAAAGACCATGTTAATGGCATTTCCAGACCAGTTTAAGAGAGAGTGGGACAAATATCTGCCCCATCTGCTGTTTTCATACAGAGAGATACCCCAGGAATCCACAGATTTTTCACCCTTTGAGTTACTGTTCGGGCATAGGGTGAGGGGGCCCTTGGATCTGATTTGTGATGAATGGGAGCATGAGTGTGACTCCCACAAGGAGTCTGTTATGGCATATTTCCTAAACCTCAGGACAAGGCTTAGGGAGCTCATGGGCTTGGCTCAAGAGAACCTGGCAGGAGCCAAACAGCAGATAAACGTCTAGTATGACAGGAATGCTCTGTTTGACAGCAGGTTATGATGCTCATTGTTGTCAGACATAATAAGCTGCAGGAAGCTTGTGAAGGACCCTTCAAAGTGGTAAGGAAGGTCAGTGATGTGAACTATATGGTAGAACTGCTGGCAAGAGGCAGGGGTACAAACTGTAGCATGATAATATGATGAAGCCTTACCATGATAGGGATGCCCTTATACTAAGTATTTGCAGTGGGAGGCAGGAGGAGTCTGAGGGGGATCTGGAGAAGAGATCTTCAGTGAGGCTCTGACTGACACCTCAGTGGAAGAGGTAGCAATGTCCCAGCAGCTATCCCCTACCCGGGTTTGAGAAATCCGAGCATTGTTACAGAAGTTTGGGAACATGTTCAATGGGAAACCTGGATGCACCCACCTTGTGCAGCACAGTAGTGGGGTCACCAATGCCAGTGCAGATAAAATCTGAAGACAGGGTATCGGTTAATGTATTCCCAGACAAGCTCATTCTCTCAAGTGACATTTATCTAGGGTCACTTGAAAAACTAGCTTGAGTCTTCAAAGAGCGGAGAGATGTAATGATGTGAGGTAGTGTTATCTATGCCAGAGAGAGAGCAGGGCAGTGCATGAGTAAGATATCTCAGTATAGTTAGCCGGAGTTTTGTAAAGAATTTTATGTTATTGGAATATCAAACTAATTTGTACAGATGCTTGTGTTAAAAATGTATTTGTAAAGTTGCTTGTGTTAAAATTTATCAATAGTGGGTCTTGATAGACAGAAAATAAATATAAATGTATATCAGAATGTAACTGATGAACTGTATACATGTTAACAGATGCTGCTGGAAAGGAAAGGGTTAAGCTCAGACCAGCTAACCTTTAGAAAAATAGCTTTAAATTAAATGCCTTGGTTTAGGTCATAAAGTTTTTTATCTCACAGGTCTGAATACAGCAGAGACACAATGTCTGGGCTGGGCTCCTGCACTTATTGTCCATAGTGGTAACTAATTGCTACCCTGGGGTGCCAGATAATGGCTGGTTATTCTCTTCAGGAAGGATGAAAGGGTTGGAATTGTTTTACAGCCTCCAGATTCTGTAATAAGTCTGAGCGGGGCTCTGGGTATGTATTGTGACACATCTGTGTTAGATCCTGGCTCAATTTCCAGTGAGGGGGTAGTGTGAGAACCACAGAGTTAGGTGACCAAATGTGATGTCATTTTGTAGTCAGCACTGAAATAGTATTTAGATACTAGTGAGAAATGTGATACTGATGCTCAGCACTCTGTTATTGGATCTGACAACAAAGACACTCATCTATTTCATCTTGCCTTGTTTTAGTAAGTCCGTTTATGGAACATTAATTCTTCAGAAAGTTAGAAAAATATAGTGAGCCTAGTTAAATATTGTTTTTCTGTATCTGTCTGAATCTTTCCATCTGTGTTGTATAAGGGATTGCTTAATAGTTTTGATAGTGATCTGGTTGACAAGTATGTGTGACTGAGATTATGGATCCTGTTTCTACTTAGACTATGTTGTATAAAGCTTAAGAAATTAAGCAGAGATAGGACAGATTTTTATAACGGTAATGTCTTCACTTGGCCTAGAACTGTGTATTTGAATTCGGATAATAATGAGTCTGTCCAGAAATTACCCGCGCAAGTGAACATAACATACTGGAATGTATTTTGAACAACAATGTGTTTATGTTTGGTGAGCATTACTACTGGCAGAAACATAGCGTAGCTATTGGCACTTCATGTGCCAATAGTTACGCCACTGCAGTAATGGCTATTTGGGAACAATGTTATGTTTTTGATGGACCTTATAAAACACATGTTATTTTCTATCGTCGGTTTGTGGATGACCTTTTCCTTTTTTGGGAAGGTCCCCAACAGACCTTGCTTGATTTTATCAGTTATATTAATGGGACTACTTCATACTTAAGGTTCTCCTATAATATCTCTGCTAGCTCTGTTGAATTTTTAGATGTGAAGGTAACATGATATTAATGGTTGCATTAATACTGAGCTATATAGGAAATCTTGTTACTGCAATCATCTATTGTATAAAGAAAGCATGCATCCACCGCATGTTTTCAGAAGTGTTGTTAGGAGTCAAGCATATAGGGCATCTCAACTGAGTGTTAAAGGGTCTGATTTTAAGAAACAGACAGATATATTGAGAAGTGCATTTGCATCAAGGGGATATAAACATGAAGAAGTCTCCAAGAATATTAATAAGGTAATTAGTCTGAGAGGTACCCAAACTAAACCATATTTTGGTGAAAAATATATGAAAAGCCCAAAGAATTCAGCTAGAAACAGCAATAAGCTGAAGGTATGCTTATCTTACTCAAGTGACATTACGTGCTACAAAGAGATCATAGAGAAACATTGGGCAATTTTAACTACAGATAGTGAAATTACTAATATAGTGGATGTTAAACCAACATTTATTTATAAGAATATGTGTTCTTTAAAAAGACGTTTGTGTTACCCCAAACATGAACATTGTATTGTAGACAATGGACACACTGAAGCATGTAGACATTGTCAGGCCTGTAAATATATAGACAACAGTGATGTTTTTCATCACCCAGATCAGGGCAAGACATATAGATTTAATGTGCATGCCACATGTGACACTCATCATGCTGTTTATTTGGCCCACTGTATAGTCTGTCAAAAATTTGATATTGGTAATACAGATAGAGCATTAAAGGACAGAGTTAGAGAACATTATTACCATATAGGTAAAATGATACAGTGAGTGCTTTATCTAAACACGTTGTTGAGACTGACATCACACGTTATTTTAAGTTTATGGTTATTGGATGTGTATATGAAAGTAGCAGGAGGGGTGACATTAGAAATCAGACTGAACAGTTGGAGGCGAAATAGATAGTGAGAATGAGGGGAGATTTTGGACATGGCCTGAATGACAGGGTTCCATTAAAACCTAAACTTAAGGCCAGAGCCTTGAATAGAACATGAATTAATATGGTGATAATTATGGATTAACTACTATGATAGTATTTGTCCTTTATGTCCAGATATGTTTTATACACTGATTTTTTACAAATATTTTATATATTTTTGTCTACATATATTAAGGTATGACTTATTTTAATATATGAGAGTTTTATGAAATACTGTTTTATTAAGTATATTTATGTTTTAAGTGTATGTGCATGAATTAGTAGTGCTTGCACCTTTAAACTAAACTGTGTATTAATCATGTGATCCTGAATGAGTCTGTTTAAAGGTGTGGTTATGAACTGGTAAATTACATCTGATGAAGTAGTGAATCTACGAAAGCACTTATGACCTGATTTTTAGGTGAATGAAAGATTGATTTATTTTGAAGTACTGCTGTCATCACTGGGTCCATTTGTTTTGTACTTGTTTTATAGATTTTCGTGGAAGGACCCAGGTGCCTACTCTGGTTGGTGATTGTTTTGTTCTACTTAATAAATAAATAAAGTTGTTAGTAATGTTCCATATTTTACCTATTTGTCCACGTTATGAGAGGTAGTATTCTTCACGTTGGAGATGGAAGGATGAGAGTTATCGTGTTCAGTGATTTACCAAAAAAAAAAAAAAAAAAGCACACACAATAAACCAAAAAAGTTAATGGATCTCTGGGAGATGGAGGATTAAAGGTCTTTCCTCCTGTAGCTAAGGTACAGGGTTTGACTCTGTGCAAGTCACTTAACTCAAGAGTACTCCCTAACTACACACACACACGTGCACATACACACACACACACACACACACACACACACACACACACACACACACACACACACACACACACACACACACACACACTCCATTGCCTAGACTGAAATTCTGATACAAAACACAGGGAATGTCTCCTGTGAAATCTAAAGTGGTACCTGCAATTAAAGCTTGCTCACTGCTGTAAGCAGGGATGGTTTCATTTCATAAAGAAAAAGTGGTACCTAGGCTGAAAATGGCTCACTTAATTGCTAATGTTGTATATCTCTTGTTCAATACTCCAGAACTCTGTAGTTCAAATTCACGCACTCATTTGATCTGTATCTCAGCTCATTGGCTCAAAGCATTTGCCAATGAAAGAGGAGATAGGCTGGGACACAGAGCCAATGAGATTAGAGCTGTTAAGCAGGAAATCAGACAGATGTCTTTGGCACAGCAACTAAGCCCATTTTGGGCTGTTTTAACTAGCCTAGCATAAATGGACTTTTTTATTTCATTAGTGTGTGTGTGTGTGTGTGTGTGTGTGTGTGTGTGCATGTGTGTGTGTGTGTGTGTGTGTGTGTGTGTGTGTGTGTGTGTGTGTGTGTGTGTGTGTGTGTGTGTGTGTGTGTGTGTGCCCAGTCCACCTACTGGGACCTCTTCAAATCTATTAAGATTCAACCCCTTTACCCTGATCCTGGGTGATTTTAACTATCCAACCATAGACTGGAAGAAATACTCATGCCAAAACACAAATACCCAGAGATTCCTTGATTTTGTCAATGCAAATGCCTTGGACCAGTTGGTTGACACCCCCACAAGAGGTGAAAATATCTTGGACTTGGTATTACCCAACATGAGTAACCACTGCAGCAACCCTAAAGTGTCATCATCGCTGGTAAGATCCGACCACAAAGCAGTCACTTTCAAAGTCACCATCTCCCCCGACCCCCCCCCCCCCAGCTGGGATCAAACAAAAAAACTTCTCCAAAGCTGATTTCAACCTCCTCCTCTACAAGAACTGGCACGTATATCCATACCTACACCAAAGTACTATATGAGCATTTATATAGCTGCATGGAATCAGGAATACCAGACAGGATGAAATCCTCCTCCTCAAGGAAGAGTAAACCTGTCTGGTGGGCATCTACAATAAATAAACTCTATAATAAAAGGAAAAAAATTGTTGTCCAGGACCAAGAAGAAGCAGGTGCCTAACTGGAAGCAATCTCTCCTTAGCCTGAACAAGCAAATAAGAGCATTAGTGAAATCCTCCAAAGCAAACTTTGAGTCTAAACTGGCCACATCTACTGAAGACAATCATAAGGCCTTCTTCACATCTGTCCACAATCTCAAGAGAAGCACCCAGATCTGCTCAGAATTGGTGGTCAATGACACCACATACACAAACACAGTAGGCATAGCCAGGAAAACTTCACTCCTCTGCCCTCCATCAGTAAAACAGGACATCAAAAGTACCTACCCCCTCCCCTTATCTCTAGGGAGAAAGTCATCCCTCCATGGGACCTGATACCATCCCAGGCTGCATCCTACATGAAATCAGGCAGGAACTTGCAGCACCATTAGGCATCCTATTCAACCAAAGCTTGAGTACTGGCTTCATCCCAGCTGAGTGGAGGACAGCTACTGTCATCCATTTGCACAAAGGTGGAGCATCCACCAATCCAGGAAATTATAGACCCATCGGACTAACTAACCTGATCTGCAAGGCCATGAAGTAGATTATCATGGACCTCATTAACAAGGACATTGGCAACCTCTAGACACTTGATCCCACACAGTTTGGTTTTGTCAAGAGGAGGTCATGCTTGTTAAATTTGGTTGACTTCTTTGAGAGTCACCAAAGCCATAGACGAGGGGAAGATGGTGCACACCTCCTACCTTGACCTTGCCATAGCCTTTGATACTATTCCCCACTCAGGTATAACAGATAAACTCTCTCAATTAGACATCAATAAATATGTTACCAGATGGGCAGCAAGCTGGCGCACTGATAGAACCCACCTAGTCAAAATAGGGGAAGACACCTCAAGTAGTAGACGTGTAACAAGCGGTGTACCCCAGGGATCGGTCTTGGCATCTCTGCTGTTTGGAATGTACTTCTCGGAGGTGCAGGCAAAATCTAGTGGGCTACAAGCTGACCAAGTTTGCAGATGACTGTAAGCTGGGTGCTGTCATCAATTCCCATAGTGATGTGGACATCCTACAAGAGGGTGTCACCCAAACAAATGACTGTTGCCAGAAACATGGCCTCAAACTGAATGCCAAAAAATGCATCATCATTCCTTTTGGGGAGAGTGATGTCACCCATAAATTATAACATTGATAATAAGGTACTAAGCACACAATCAGTCATGAGGGCCTTGGGCACTCAGGTTGATAGCAAACTGACTTTTGACCATGATATTGCCTCCATTGTACAGAAAGTGTTCTACATGGCCCACCTCATTAGTAAGGGTATCTCATCCAGGGACAAGGTAGTCATAACATCCTTGTATTCTTCCCTTGTAAGATGCATTACTGAATACAATGTCCCTTTCGGCATGCACCTCACAAAGCACATGCAGCACCTGGAGAGACCACAGAGGTTCCTCCCCCGGAGAATCCAGGGCCTCAAACATCTACCCTACACAGATAGGCTAAAAGTCCTGTCCCTCTACTCAGTTTCCTACAGACTCCTTAGAGGTGATCGCTGTCTGGCATACAAAGCAAGCTCAGATCAGACCCTGATGGGACTGCTGCATATCCTCAAGTCAAGCTCCTCTCGAGTAATCCAAACGCACAACCTCAACCTGGTCTGTGATATCAATAGGACTTGTTGGTGGGACAGATTTGTGTCCCAGAGACTCCCCCTTTGTAGACTAGACTCCTTCTCCTCGTAAAGCAGAGTACCTCATTATACCTTTTTAAGTGCAACCTGGATAACTGGATGGAGAACAGAAAATACACCCCCTGGGGTTCCACCTGTGTCCCTGCTGGACAGTGGCATAGGGTTCTAATTTGTTGGAACATGGGCTAAATTCTTGGCTAGGTTTGTAGGGCCTCAGGTCCAATAGCCTAGTAACTTCCTATGATCCTATAATGTTGTTGTATTGGCCCTGGAACAAGGAACAGGCTCTAGGCAGCTGCCTAGTTTGCCTTGTGCCGGATTCGGTCCTGGAAGGAAGGGTGTGTTTCCAAATAATGTCAGTTGGCACTCTCACTTATATGCTGCTCATTCCTTTATACCAGTGGTATCACAGATGTGGCTTCTCATAATTGTATATAAAATTCTTCCACCTCACATGAAAATTCTGTGCAGATTCAGTATTATGTCTTGGATCTCATGTCAGGCATGTGGAATTATGTTATAATTTTTAAAGTGTGGGATTTATTTATTGCATATTTATGGGCAGAGAAAGTCTTAAAACAGGTAGCTACAGATAGCTACTTACAAAAAAAAAAAAAAAAAAAAAAAAAAACTCTCGGGAACATAACATAAGACCTCAGCATTAAACTGATTTTTGCCATTAATGAATAGTGTGTGTGTGTGTGTGTGTGTGTGTGTGTGTGTGTGTGTGTGTGTGTGTGTGTGTGTGTGTGTGTGTGCGCGTGCGTGTGTGTGTGTGTGTGTGTGTTGATGATATTCCAGGCAAATATATAAACCATACCATGCAAAATGAATTGAACGGTATCTTTGCCAGTCAGAATAAATAGCAAAATATGCCCAGCAAAGCATGATTACTGGCAAAAAATAATGCTATGTTTTTGCTAGTAAGTGAGTCTCATTTTCCACAGGTGTAATGTTTTCTTTTCAAACATTCAGATCCATTTGAAAAACTCAAATTGATAATTATTCCCTATTCATTGTATCACAAAAGTACTGCCACGGTTTCTTACTCAGATAAGAGACAGTAAACACATAATTAGTTTACAACTTTTATGACCGCCCCCATTGGTATCACATTTCCTGTGTTATTTGTTTTTCTAAAGACATTTATTTGCAACACTGAAATGGCCTGCTGGGACAGAGAAAGGAAAATTAACCACAGCAGGTTTAATCATCAAAAGTGACTGACATAAAAAAGTAGTTGCTAAGTTTAAAACAAAAGGCTGGAGCAGACATGAAGTCAGTCATTGTTATACAATGTTACAGTCAGCTATGAAAAGGAAACTTCTTGGATTAGTAGACTTGGTTAAATTGCTTATCCACACATAAAATATGCTTAGCAATTATAGGCAAAAAATAAGGGAATAATACATATCAGGTGCCTATTCAAATTACTAACCTTAAACCTCTTAGAAATACAACTGGTAGGATCACATCACTGCTACCATCATGTTTATAAGACTTAATAAACTTTGCACATGCATAATTATTGACCTCTAAAACATACATACAGCCAAAACAAGGAATAGATGGATATAAATGTATTAAACATCTCAAAATATATATGACATCTCAGTTTACAATAACTTTCAGTTCATGTGATGATTGCCACTTCTTCACAGGGCAACATAAAGCTACTTTTCTGTGATCTTAGGTACAGCAAAACAAAGTATTACAACTCCTTAGTCAAATTTAGATGTTGTTCTGCTTAGTTTAGTCATATTATTTATTTATTTATTTATTTTATTTATTTACATTTGTTGACCGGGAGTGTCTGACTGGATGTATGTCCATTTTCAGCGGAGGCCCGGAGAGAAAAGCTCCACAGTTAAACTAAATAGACAGTAGTTACATTGGATTACATACTGATTAACAATTTGATTAACACAGCAATTAATTACAAATATATTTACAGATGAAGAACATAGTACATCAGTAGACAACTAGAATCTTTATCTACGAAGTACATAACAGACATTAACAAATGTTACAATAAGAAGTTCCTGCTGTATAATAAATACTAGGCTTATGAGCATCTGAGCTTGCTATAATCAAGGTAGTTAGTGGGGTGGAAAGAAAGGTAGTTGTTGGATGGGGTGGGTGATATTAGAGTGGGAGTTGCAAGGGCATAGCCAGCATGCTTTTAGGTATGCTTTTAGTAAAGTTTTGAAGTGGGTGCATGATGGTACGGATATACTGCATGCAATGGTTACAGGACAAGATCAGCTATACCCTCTTCTGAAATGTTATATTCAAACTTTTCAGACAAATGCAATCTTTAATATTGCAATAGCTGCCAAATGAGAGTGATTCAAAGTCTACTGGATTTCTCAGGCCAAAATAAATTTAAAAACAAACACTTCTCAGAGAAAGCAAAATATTTCATGAACCTTAAAACACAGCTGTTACAGTGGTGTAGGGGGATAAATCCCTAACTACCATCCAGGCAACCTGGGATAGATTAATGGCCAGTGTCAGATGTATCATCAGGAAGGGATGGGTGTTACCATCCCTGGTGAATGAGTGGCTCTAGGGGCATCTCCTGTCATGACTCCTGGTGGAGGCTGGGGACATCATGCCAGAAGGCAGAGGCCAAAGAGGGGAATAGGCTTGATGCAAAGCTGAGCTGTTGCAGAGTGTCGCTGTTCTACTTTGGATACAATAGAAGAGTATGTGGGTTCTGTTCAAGCAGCTTTATTCTATACAAACACATCACTACAGAAGTTTACTGACTGTAGCTTAAGTAACTTATATACAAACTAACAACTTCAATCATGCATGCTCTCATTCTGGCTGCTCTTACAAAATGGCACTAGGGATTGCACATATCTGGAATGTATATGTGCACGTAAGCCATGACATGCTTCTGAAAGATACAGCACACTTCACTTGCATTCTGATCTACATCCTCCCTCTTTGAGAAACAGATCATACAATGCAATGAGGCTATTTATCATGCAGCAATCACAGGTAATTCTTTGTCATGCATTATATAGTGCTAAGTACACACATATATACAATCAAGTCTACGTTACTGCATATTTCACACTAGGCTTTGATCCTCATCCCTATCAGTTAACATAAAACCTGGAATTAGATTTAGCAATTGGAACTGTCTCTCCAAAAAGTTTGACCTGTGGAAAGTTTAAAACATTTTCTGGAATGGAATCAGAATTTTGAACACATTCTGGTGTGGGACAGTGTCTGATCCACTCTTAGATTTGAAGTCTGCATCACAGAAACAATGTCGTAATGGTCATGATGATTCTGGTACAGGAAGAAGATGTCAAGGGTTCCTCCTATATTCCACACCCTCGGAGTCTACCAGGTAGCATGTTGTCTTGGTACAGATGCCTGTAATCTGTCCAATTCGATCAAAACTTTTCATTGTCTGGCTTCATACCATCACTTCTTCCCTGAATGGACAAATTAATCTGCTCGATCTGTCCTAGCTAGATTTCAGGACATTACACATCAATTGAGCCTTGATCATTGTATTGTTCTTAGGTTTAGGCTTCAATAAACTGGAAGTAATGGGTAGCATAATTCTAGTTTTCCTGGAAAGTAGTCTTTGAACAGGTAAGCCAAGAATATCGTCATGGGGTACGTTTCTGAGATTAAGCAAATTCAAGAACACAGTGGTATTGTCACACTTTGATCTTTCAAGTAATTGCTTTGCACTCTGCACTGCACGTTCAGCTAGACCATTTGACTGAGGATATTCAGGAAAACTAGTGACATGTACAAAGTCCTATTCTTTTGCAAATTTCTGAAACAACTGGCTAGTAAATTGAGTACCATTGTCAGAAAGAACTTTGCATAGACTACTATGAACTAAGAAATGACATTTCATCTTAGTAATAGCAGTGGAAGTAAACAGCGTGGGAAGAAATAGCCAGGAAATTGTTATGGCTAGGCATGTATAGACCTAGGGCTGATAGCATAGTACCAACCTATGAACCTATGGATGTTAGGTTAGGTAGTAGATCAATCTCAAACCAATTCAAATAAGAGTCTACCAAAACCAAGAAGTGTTAATTGTTCCACTCAAAGATATCAGTTGTGACTGTTGACCAAGGTAGTTCAGGAACTGGACTTAGCTGAAGTGGTTCTCTTTGCAAATGCGGTCTAGTACTATTGCATACTGAACAAGAAGAAAGTACTTTATCAATGTCTTTTGGTAATGAAGACCTAAATACTAATTCTTTCGCTCTTCTCTTTGTGGATGCAGATCCTAGATGACCATGATGCAAAATATGGATATATTTTTGTTGTAAGGAAGCAGAAACAACAATTCTAGAAACGTTGAAAATAATGCTATCTTCTATCAACAATTCATCTCTGTAAGGAAAATAGATTTGCACTTCAGGTGGTACACTAGATTGCTTTGATGGCCATCCAACATTAATGTAGTGATTGAGCTTCTGCAAAATTGGATCAGTCTGAATGTGATCTCTCAACTCATCAAGTCTAGTGGTAGAAAAATTATGCACTGACATCGCATCAAAGTCAAAATTCTCTGTGTCAAGCTGTTCTATCATATTTCTGGGTGATTTGGATAAGGTATCAGCCAGATGCCTTTTGTGTAGACCATTCTGAAATTGTACTTTTGCAATTTGAGCATCATTCTTTGTAATCTCACTGGGGTGGAATGCATAGGCTTCTTTAGAATAGTAACTAGAGGTTGGTGGCGGGACAGATTTGTGTCCCAGACACTCCCCCTTTTGTGGAATAGACACCCTGTCCACGTAAAGCAGAGTACCTCATTAAACCTTTTTTAAGCGCAACCTGGATAACTGGATGGGGAACAGAAAATACACCCCTGGGATTCCACCTGTGTCCCTGCTGGATACTGGCATAGGCTGCTGACTTGTTGGAACATGGGCTAAATTCTTGGCTAGGGTTGTATGGGCCTCAGAGCCAATAGCCTAATGGTCAGTTTCAATCTGAATAGCTCGACCATAAATATAATCATGAAACTTTTAATACGCAAATACTATTGCCAAAAGCTCCTTCCCAATTTGAGCATACTGCATCTCAGTTTGGGTTAGTGTTCTAGATGCATAGGCTACTGGTCTTCCCTCTTGAAGTATAACTGCACCAACAACAAATTTTGAAGCATCACAGGAAAGAGTAACTGGTTTGTTCACATCATAGTATCTTAATGTAGGTGGGGTAGTGATTTTCTGCTTAAAGTCTTCAAATGCCTTCTGGTGCTGCTCCAACCATGACCATGCAACATTTTTGTGCATTAGCTCTCTTAATGTACTGTCAACTCTTTGAAGTCTGGTATTAACTTGCCTAAATAGTTGACCATGCTTAGAAAACATTGTAGAGCTTGTACATTATCTGGTGATGACAGCTCAAGAATAGCTGCTTGCTTGGTTGAATCTGATCTCAAGTCTGCACTTGTAAACAAATGACCTACGTATGTAACTTCTGGAAGTCTGCATTTGCAATTCAAAGGATTGAGCTTCAAGTTTACTTTAAGTGCTCTGTCTAGAACTTTCTTGAGGTTTCTGTCATGCTCTGCTTCACCATTGCCTCCAACCAATGAATCATCTACTATTATGACACAGGGATAACCCGAAAAAATTTGCTCCATTGCACGCTGAAAGACTTCATTTGCAGAATTTTTTCCAAATGCCATCCTTATGAATCTGTATCTAACAAATGGAATACCAAAAGTAGTTAGAAATGAAGATTTTCGATCAAGCATAACTTGCTAAAATGAACTCTTTGCATCCAAGACATAGAAAACACTGTAATTCGGTATTAAGGCTGCGACCTCTTTGTCCGTACGCATTGGATGATATGGTCTCTTCAATGCTTTGTTCAGCTCTCTTGGTTCAATACATATTCTGATTTCGTGTGAGCCTTTTTTGTGAGCTGCTACCGGGGCGACACCCATTCAGTTGGTTCTGTGACTGTACAAATCACAACTTGCTGCATCATTTTATCCAGCTGAGCCTTAACTTTATCCTGCATTACTATTGGAACTCTTCTTGCTAGTCTGACTACTGGAGTCTAACTTCATGGAATACACAACTGGAAGTTTGCCTAACTTATCATCAAAAACATTGGCATTCTCTGAGAAAATGGCTTCAGACAAATTAGAACTTGAAAATGCACTTACATGATGAACTTCTTTAGCAAAAGAAAACAGATTCATTCTCAAACTATCTTTGAGACCCAATAAAGGTTGCACTGGTCTTCAGACTACATAGAATAACAAGTTGTAATAGTTCTCGGGCAAATAATATGAAAGTATCACTGAACCTTCAGTTTGAATTTCTTCACCTTCATAAGCAACAAGTCTTGCACTACTAGCTACACTGAGTTGTTTGTTAGTTCTCACTTTAGCAAATGTGTATGTTGTATACAGCTCGGCAAGCTCCTCATGGTGTCCTGCAGAGTTCTACAGCAGCAGAGAGACTAAAGAGAGACTTTGGAGTGATTAAGTATCATTTTTCCTGCTTCTTCTTGTTGTCGTCTGTAGCTATTCCAGCCTAAAATGCAGATTCTAGTGTTGCTGTGATTTAAAAAGCTCGTTTTTGTTACATAGTGTACTTATTGTTACCTGCACTTGCAAAAAGTTGTATTTGTGTCTAAGGTAACTGTTTAACTGTTGTAGGCTACACACTCAGGTGTGATAGCCTTTTTCTGTGCATTTAAAGTGTTTTACTGACTGTATTTTATATCTTGCCTTCTTGAAAAAAAAACAAAAAAAACAAAAAAGATACTTGTTAATTTCTGCCGTTCTAAGCTAGTTTAGTCTGATTTTCATGTCCTTGCTGAATCCAAGGCTGTGTTACAAAATTTCTGTGTTTGCCCATACCTTACTTGGATAGGAGGAAGTTTCCTTGTTCACCAGTGAGAGTGGGGAGCTTTGAGCAGCCTATCTTTCCTTGGAGGAGTGGTTTCTGTCCAGAAATTAGTAGTTAATTGGCCATTTTGGGCTAATTCCTATCTCTTTCTTTTCCCTGCTTTAAAACCCGCTTGTGCATGGTTTTGCACTTGTATACAGCTCAGCAAGCTCCTTGTGGTGTCCTGCAGAGTTCTACAGTGGCAGAGAGACTAAAGAGAGACTTTGGAGTGATTATCATTTCTCCTGCTTCTTCTTCTTGTCATCTGTAGCTATTCCCACCTAAAACGCCGATTCTGGTGTTGCTGTGATTTAAAAAGCTTGTTTTTGTTACATAGTGTACTTATTGTTACCTGCACTTTCAAAAAAGTCATATTTGTGTCTAAAGTAACTGTTTAACTGTTGTAGGCTACACAATCAAGTCCGATAACCTTTTTCTGTAAATTTAAAGTGTTTTACTGACTGTATTTTGTATCTTGCCTTCTTAAAAAAAAAAAAAAAAAAGATACTTGTTAATTTCTGCCTTTCTAAGCTAATTTAGTCCGATTTTCAGGTCCTTGCTGAATCCAGGGCTGTGTTACAAAGTTTCTGTGTTTGCCCATACCTTACTTGTATAGGAGGAAGTTTCTCTGCTCAGCAGTGAGAGTGGGGAGCTTTGAGCAGCCTATCTGTTCTTGGAGGAGTGGTTTCTGCCCAGAAATTAGTAGTTGATTAGCCATTTTGGGCTAATTCCTATCTCTTTCATTTCCCTGCTTTAAAACCTGTTTGTGCGCGGTTTTGCACTAGTATACAGCTTGGCAAGCTCCTCATGGTGTCCTGCAGAGTTCTACAGTGGCAGAGAGACTAAAGAGAAACTTTGGAGTGATTAAGTATCATTATCATTTTTCCTGCTTCTTCTTCTTGTCTGTAGCTATTCCCGCCTAAAACGCCGATTCTAGTGTTGCTGTGATTTAAAAAGCTTGTTTTTGTTACATAGTGTACTTATTGTTACCTGCACTTGCAAAAAAGTCATATTTATGTCTAAAGTAACTGTTTAACTGTTGTAGGCTACACACTCAATTGCGATAGCCTTTTTTCTGTGCATTTAAAGTGTTTTACTGACTGTATTTTCTATCTTGCCTTCTTGAAAAAAAAAACAAAAAACAAAAAAAGATACTTGTTAATTTCTGCCTTTCTAAGCTAGTTTAGTCCGATTTTCAGGTCCTTGCTGAATCCAGGGCTGTGTTACAAAGTTTCTGTGTTTGCCCATACCTTACTTAGATAGGAGAAAGTTTCTTTGTTCAGCAGTGAGAGTGGGGAGCTTTGAGCAGCCTATCTGTCCTTGGAGGAATGGTTTCTGCCCAGAAATTAGTAGCTGATTAGCCATTTTGGGCTAATTCCTATCTCTTTCATTTCCCTGCTTTAAAACGTGCTTGTGCGCAGTTTTGCACTTGTATACAGCTCAGCAAGCTCCTTGTGGTGTCCTGCAGAGTTCTACAGTGGCAGAGACACTAAAGAGAGACTTTGGAGTGACTAACTATCATTTTTCCTGCTTCTTCTTGTTGTCTGTAGCTAGTCCCACCTAAAACGCCGATTCTAGTTTTGCTGTGATTTAAAAAGCTCGTTTTTGTTACATAGTGTACTTATTATTACCTGCACTTGCAAAAAGTCGTATTTGTGTCTAAAGTAACTGTTTAACTGTTGTTGTGCATTTAAAGTGTTTCCTGACTGTATTTTCTATCTTGCCGTCTTGAAAAAAAAAAACAAAAACAAAAAAGATACTTGTTAATTTCTGCCTTTCTAAGCTAGTTTAGTCTGATTTTCAGGTCCTTGCTGAATCCAGGGCTGTGTTACAAAGTTTCTGTGTTTGCCCATACCTTACTTAGATAGGAGGAAGTTTCTTTGTTCAGCAGTGAGAGTGGGGAGCTTTGAGCAGCCTATATGTCCTTGGAGGAGTGGTTTCTGCCCAGAAATTAGTAGTTGATTAGCCATTTTGGGCTAATTCCTATCTCTTTCATTCCCTGCTTTAAAACCCGCTTGTGCTTGGTTTTGCACACTGAGCAGCGCCGGTTAGCTAGGGTTAAACTTTTTCCGGCTCCACAAAGTCTCCTCTTCAAATTTTCCCTTGAAACTCATCAAACCTTCAACTTAAGCACTCTAACTATTCACTTTACAACCCAGCACTTGCTCATAACTCATAGCAAGCACCAATAAACCCTAGCACTAGACCCTTCTATACTAAAAGGCTCTCTATTTGTCCCTACAGGACAATCAGCAAAAAAACCCACCTTACCTATCCAGGCATGTCCAAAAGGCAGTTTCAGGTGTACTCTCCAGTCCAGCTGGTGAATCTGGGCATCTTGAGGCACTGTTACAATTGCCTCATGTATGCAGACAACCCTCTCCTCCTACCACCAAACACAAATATATACAAGAGATGCAATTATACAGCCAAACTGGAGGCCAAGCTCTCTCAACCCAAGGCTGGAACAGCCAGTCATGAGGAGAAGGGAATTTGTTGCACCAAACCACCTGTCTCACATAAACCTGTCATACCTGCACCAGCAAAAAACACACATAAATATAAAAAAACATACTCAGAGGCTCTAAATAAAAATCCGCAAAAGCAGCAGAAACCTCCAAAGCAGACAACCAAGCAACCTCCACCACCCCAACACAAACCACGAAACACATACTTTACAAAATCAGTGTGCCATGCAATCGCAGCCCTTAAGGCTAAATAATACACCCAACACACTAGTAATAGGTGACTCTATAGTCAGGCACACTGACGTCATGCTCACTAGGCTGAACAAGGAGAAGGTTACTGTAAGCTGTCTGTCGGGTGCCAGGATCCGCCACATAACACAAGCACTCAGGTCACTCCAAAACCAGTACAAATATAACTCTGTTATTGTCCATGTTGGTGTGAATGACCTGAGGCATACCTCCCTGGACTACATGAAAAGAGACATGGAGGAGCTCTCTGATCACGTAGCCCAGGCCAGTATGACCCTGACCCTGAGTAGCATCCTGCCCTCACCTAGAATGATGTCGCAGTATAAAGAAATAAATATCAATTTCAACAATTGGCTAAGCTTCTGGTGTCATTCTAAGGGGATCCAGTATCTGTCAGCCTGGGATGATGTGCTTGACAAGTCACATTGCTTTACAAGAGACGGCTTGCACCTGTCACCCTTAGGCTTTCGAATACTGGCCAAGGCCCTTGCTGCCCCCATAGTGCCTTTTTAGGCAAGGCTCAAAAGACAAACCCACCTTCTTAAAGAGCACAAGAAACAAAAAACTGAGGGTAATGCTATTCAATGCCAGAAGTCTAAACCTCAAAATGTACACACTCGAGGCACTCCTCAGTATGGAGGAAATCGATATCTTTGCAGTAATAGAAACCTGGTTTAAGGCTCCAGAGAGCACTCCAGCACTACCAGGTTACAGCTCATACCATGCTTTTTGCCCACAGAACCTGGACCGAAACACAAAAGGCAGGGGTGCATCCATATTCATCAAGGATACCCACACCTCCAGGTTAGTTGCGCAGCACGATGCTTCAGAGACCATCCATGTGCAACTAACAATGGGCAAAACTGCATTCCAAATTGTAGCTTGCTACAGATCACCCACCATGTCCCAGGACCCCCATTCAGCATTTCTGAAAACACTGGAAAATATGAAGATCCTACCTAACACCGTGATATTGGGAGATTTCAATTACCCAAACATAAACTGGGAGAACTACTCAACTACTAACTCTTTTGCCCAATGCTTCCTGGTCACCACTCCCACAAGAGGTGACAACATATTGGACCTGGTCATCACCAACATGGGGGACAAATGTTCCACACCAGAGGTAAAACCCTCACTGGTTAGATCAGACCATAAACTAATCACTCTGGACATCCACATCCCAACCCCACCCCCTGACAAGGAAATCACAGTGAAAAACTTTTCAAAAGCAAACTTCTCACTACTTAAGACTGAGGTGGTAAGTTTCAAAGCTCCCATGGTAAAGGATAATGCTGTCCAAGCTGCAGAATCCTTTACAAATGCACTCTTTTAGCACCTACAAGAGTGCATGGATTGGGCTATCCTAAGCAAAACCAAGACTCACTCCTCCAAACAGAGGAAACCAGTCTGGTGGACCCCTGCCATAAACAAGCTACACAATAAAAGGAGGAAACTAGTACAAAGCAGAGTAAAATCCCAAGAAGGGAAAACATCCCTGATCAGTATCATCAAGAAACTACGATCCCTCATAAAATCATCCAAGGCTAGTTTTGAAAGAAAAATTGCCAAGGACTCTAAAGATAACCACAAGGCATTCTTTAGCTATGTCAAGAACCTAAGTGGCAACTCTCAGATCTGCTCTTAGTTAGTGCAGAATGGCACAAAATACACTGAACCGACTGACATTGCCAACATCCTGGCTGACAGGTTCAGTGCAAACTTCACCCCCATCTCAACCCCAAAAGGGCCCATGACCATTCCAGAGGAATGTAGAGCCCCAATAATCACAGACACACAGGTTAAGACAGCCCTCTTCAAAGCCAAAAACACAGCATCAGTGGGACCAGATGGTGTCCCAGGCTGTGTCTTACACGAGCTCCAAAATGAACTAACCCCTCACCTTAATACACTGTTCAAACTTAGCCTTTTCACAGGCTAAGTTTCCATGGAATGGCATACAGCAACAGTTATCCCACTCCACAAAGGTGGAGCCACAACGGACCCAGGGAACTATTGCCATATACGCCTGACTAGCTTGGTCTGTAAAGCTATGGAGCGCATCATCATGGAACTCATTAACAAGGACATTGGGAGCCTCAAAACATTGAACTCTACACAATTTGGCTTTGTAAAAGGCAGATTTTGCCTCCTAAACTTAGTAGACTTCTTTGAAACAGTTACCAAGGCTATAGATGAAGGAAAGGTGGTCCACACAGCCTACCTAGACCTTGCCAAGGCCTTTGACACCATTCCCCACTCTGGTATTATAGACAAGCTCACCAGCCTGAACATTAACCCCTATGTCACAAGATGGGTTGCCAACTGGCTCACAGATAGAACCCACACGGTAAGAGTTGCGGGTGCTAGGTCCAACTCTAAACCGGTTACAAGTGGTGTCCCCCAGGGCTTAGTCCTAGGACCCCTCCTGTTCGATATATACTTCTCTGAGGTACAGGCAAACACAGGAGGGCTGTGGCATACTAAGTTCACAGATGACTGCAAACTAGGGACCATAATCAACTCTCCGGCTGACACAGACATCCTCCAGAAGGGTCTCACTGAGACAGATACCTGGTGTCAGAATCATGGCCTCAAGCTAAATTCCAAAAAGTACATATTTATCTCCTTTGGGAAAAACAAAGTACCCACAAACTACCACATAGGTGGTAGTCCTCTAAATATGGAAAATGTAATCAGGGATCTGGAGACCCAAGTGGATAGTAACCTCTCCTTTGATAACTAAATTGCCAAAGTGGTTAGAAAATCCTTCTATGTGGCCCATCTAATCACAAAAGGGTTCACATCTAGATCAAAAGAAGTTATTGCCCCCCTCTACTCATCTCTCATCAGGCCCATCATAGAGTACAATGCCCCATTTGGGTTGTACCTTACTAGACACCTGCAACAACTGTAAAGACCACAGAAGTACCTCACCAAGAGGATTACCAGCCTCAAACAGATGCCCTATGCAACTAGACTAAAGAAACTCCAGCTGTACTCAGTTGCATACCATCTACTCAGAGGTGATCTCTACCTGACATACAAGGCCATGTCAAACCCAGAGTTGATGGGCATGCTCCACCTAAAGAAAACCAAATCCCTTAGAGCCACATGCTCTAGGGATCTAAACCTCATCCCAGCAATAAATAGGACATGCTGGAGGGACAGGTTCCTGTCTCAGAGGCTTCCCTTGCTCTGGAACAAGATTCAAATCTACATTAGGCAGAGCACCTCACTGACACTTTTCAAGAGAAAGCTTGAGGAGTGGATGGGAAACCAAAAATATATCCCGGGGATCAATTCAGTGGCCCTGCTGGACAGAGGCACAGGAAACAAATCTAAAAGGGTGGCGAAAGCCAACACATTCTGGCTTGGCTTATAAATGCCCTTTGGCAGATAGCCTAGTACCAGCCTATGAACCTATGATATAATATTGCACTTTGAACCAGTGTCTACTTTAAGCTCTGTGGATCTTCCATTAATCTGGACAGTATAAAACACTTCGCTCCTTGTTAATAAATTCACTGCATCACCTCTTTAATCAAGCACTGATACAACAGCTGCATAGAAAGCTGACTGGTTTGGCTCTACTTGATCAATTTGCTTTTTTTGTGCCACCTTTCTTTATGATTGCGTTAGGATTACTTGATTTCCAAAACTTTTGGAAATGGTTCCATTTTTTACACTTGTGACATTGCTGACCAAATGCTAAGCACTTCTCTCTTTCAGACTCATGATTGTCACCACAGTTGTGACAGTTAACAATAAAACCAGACTTGGGTTTTGCTGATTCATGGTTGTACTACATTGAGCTGGAGCAAGCTCCTTTCTTAGAACTTACTGGAAAGCTACCGTATTTCCCTGAAAAAAGACCGGGTCTTATACTTTTTCTCCTGCCAAAATACACATTAGGGCTTATTATCAGGGGACGCCTTATTTACCCCCCTGTATAACAATCTACATTTATTCATTTATTCATGTACCAAAATCAACATTTGTTCATGTACACAAATCGTTTATTCATGTACAAAAATTTACATTTATTCATGTACACAAATTGACATTTATTTGGTACTTTTCCGTTATTGGGCAACAGTTCTAGGTAATACATTAACAGTTGTGTGAGAATTCTACATAAACAGTGCAACAAACATTCCAACTTCAAAATATCTACACCTTGGCTTTCACAGTGCAATATTTGATGCTTAACAGAAAGTGCAGAAAAATCTCAATACATGTGTATTGGAGGAGGGGAATAAAACAGGTGAATAACTGCCCCTTTTTGAGTGGTGATGCTTCCTTTATTCCTTACCCAAACAGTAAGAGAAGAATGATTGAAAGCCCTAAAAATAAAGTCTGGGAACTAGTGGCCTTACTTTGTAATTACTCCTTGATAATGAAATGTTACCTTAATACAATAAAGTCAAAAAACTGACAAGAGCTTGCTAGCAGCTGAAAGCAGAAGCAATCCATTCTGTTGCCCCGATAATGGAAAAGTTATTCAAATGCAGTCATGTCATCTTCTTCTGGAACATTGTTATAAGTCTCCAACCCACGAATTCCGGCCTGAATTTCTTGCAACTCCATTTCCTGTAGAACCATTGGCCCCAATCTGTCATGCCTTGTTTATTGCAATATCAAGAGGCTGGCGATAAGATGGTCATTCCTGTGGGAATCATTATTTGATCTATTCTTCTCTGTGCAAGGAAGTTCTTCATGTCTTTAGCGCAGTGAGTGCTGGCTGAATCCCAGACTAGCAGACCTCTTTCACCACCTCACAAAACAAGTGGCAGCATTACATCGACCCACCAGGCTTTTTTGGTTTCAAGAATGTAAATGCCTGAAACACGTTCAATCTTATGTTTCTTACCCTTACTAATAATTAGAAGTGGGGTTTTCTTTCCATCTAGATGAATTGCCAAAATACAGGTAGCACATGCACTTTCCTAACCAGTGGAGGGAATGTAGATTGATGAGGCACCCCTCTGATCAATTGTTGTTTGAGATCCTTGACCCATAAACACTGCAGTTTTATCCATAGCAATCATGTTGGAGAGTTGGCATTTAGAAAAGTCGATGCCATCAACAAAGGACTTGAATGCAAGTGCAGCTTTAATAACTTCAGTATCTTCCAGCTTGAACAGTGTTGTCGATCTTCTTAGAGACGGTTCATATCGCTGAAGGAAGCCATCCAGCCAATGTTGTGATGCTTTGAATTCTTCTGGGGATATTTCTAACTGTGGTACCATTGCAAGGGCAAATGCTTGAATATCAGCCCTGCGAACAACCATAGCCTTTGCTCTCCTGTTAGCAATCTATTCACAGATGATGTCTTCCAGCTCAGGAAATAATGGTTGCTGACCTGATCCACACTTGCACTTCTTAGCATTTCCCTCGTCCACATGTTGACTGAGGTTATCATACTCTGCTCACCATTTTCGTACCATTCAGAGATCCAACTTCTTCTCTTTGCAGAAAGCCATCAGATTCTTTCCCCGGGAGTCCTCCATGATTCCTTTCTTGTACTCGATGGAATAGCTCTTTCTTTTTGCACTCATCTTGTCTGGGAGGGTTAATTGAAGACTTACGAGACAGGAGTGGCAACAAAAATGGTGACAGTTAAGAAGACACAACCACACTCGTTCGTTATCAAGTGCACACATTTTTCATGTGTTGTCTGTACTTTGACCAGTCAAAGTACACTTGCCAGAGTTTATGGGCCAAGGATCTCAAATGTCAACTGTGAGTGAGGATTAGGGTTACAGTAAGAATCATGGAAGACTCCTGGGGAAAGAATCTTATGACTTTCTGCAAAGAGAAGAAGTTGGGTATCCGAATGGTCCAAAAATGGCGAGCAGAGTACGATAACCTCAGTCAACAGGTGTCAATAATATTATTTTATAATTCAACAAATCCATCGTGTGTTGTTGACGATCTTAGCTGGGGCTTATTTTTTTGGGGTAGGGCTTATATCATGACCACACTGGAAAACCATGCTAGGCCTTATTCTCTGGTTAGGTCTTATTTACGGAGAAATACGGTACATGTCTTACCTGGAAACCCTGTAGCTGCCATGTGCTTGGGCCTGCTTTTGTTTGCCATGTGTTGCATGCTATCTACATTTGCTCTGGAGCCAACTGAAACCATGTTGTTTTCACTCGCAAGCATACTTGTGTGTTTTTCTGTCACCTCATGGATTTGACAAATCTCTATGGATTTGCTCAATGTTAAATCACTGTTATGAAGTAAAATCTTTCTCACAGCAGCACTATTAATACCACACACAAGGCTGTCCTTTATCAACTCATCCTCTAAGTCACCAAACAGACACGTTTTAGCTCTGTTTCTCAGGTCAATTATATAAGCTGCAAATGTTTCCCCTGGTTTCTGATCTCTCATGTAAAACAAATGCCTCTCTAATGTAGTGTTTGTCTGGGGGTTACACATTTCTCTGCACTTGAGCTTCAAACACTCGGGGTCTTCTCATGATTCAGCCTGTACAACAATGTGATACTTTTCACCTTCTCCTTCATGCACTGCTGGTGCATACACAAATGAAAACTCTTTCTATGGCCTCTGACCCAGCTAGGTTTAGCAAAATGAATGCCCTGGTGCATGCATCTCTATCTGCATAAGTTGCTTGTATAAAAATATCATACTCTTACTCCAATTCTCTGCAATATTCTGATCAAATGCAAGTGGTAGGGGCTTTCGAAATCCATCTACCATATTAACACATGCCAGTGAAGGGTTTTGCAAATAAGCACAAACATACACACACATGCACATATGCCAGAAACTTATGCCAGTATTTGTAACTTTGTCCAATGCCTTTTGTGTTTCTGAATTTATACCTTTTGGGCTTTTCAGAATTATGCTAATGGATAAACTCTTACTACCCTTGAATAATTGGACTTTGCAAAATAAACTTCTTGGGCACTTTAACACTCATGTAATATTGTTTTGCAATGCTAAAGTCATTTATCATCATTTTAAGAAATATTTCAAACAGCTTTACGATGCGAATGAAATAAATTCTCTGACACTGTAATATTTTTGTAATATTGTTTTGCAAGAAATAATCTTTTTTCATTGTAAGAAACATATCAAATAACTGCACAGTGTGAATAAAATTTGACCACTCTTGACAAAAACTCAATAACATTTCGAAGTAATTGCACTTTTTGAATAACTCCACACAGTACAATGAAATGTCCCCAAAATGGCGGTACCTTGCAACTCTTTAAAGTGAAAGAAACAATCTGTAATGGTGCCACGTTGCAAATAGACACACCCAGCACAAGAAACATTTCGAAATCGCTATACTTTGACTGTATTTCACAAAATAGTTGCACTTTGCACACTAAACTCTTCAAAATACATGCACAGTAATAAGCACACACTGCAAGCACTTTTACACACTTTGAGATACTTTGAATACATTTTGTTATGCCCTTAATAAAATACAAAGTCACAGTTATGCCAAAACATAGCACTTTACCAAAACACATGCAGTCGCCTTGCTTTATTTTTACATGTGCCCTTTTTGCCCTTATTATATTTGTTTTGCTCATTTAAGCCCTTTTCATGCCCGATGTACTTTTCCTGTGCTTGTTTTACTCTAAACATGCCCAGTTTTGCTTTAAACACACTTATTTTGCTATAAACATGCTTGTTTTATCTTTAAACACACTCGTTTTGCTTAAACATGTTCATTTTGCTTTACTGCTAATCGTTTCATCAAATACCTTTATTTTTAACATTTCTCTTAGTTAAAAACTTTTTGTTCTTTCTGCTGCTCAGTAATGTGTTTTGTGCCCCTGTAATGCCCCCTTTTTGTCTCTTTTATCAAATAAACAGTTTGTGCTAATTCTCATTACCTTCAATTCTTTTTCTGGCTCTTTCATAGGTTGGTACTAGGCTATCAGCTCTAGGGCCTATACAAGAATAGCCATAACAATTCCCTGGATATTTCTTTCCACAATATTTACTTCCCTGGACCCTTGTCTAGCAGGGTGACTGACATGATCCCCGGGTGAATGTCCTATCTCCCATCCAATTGTCAAGGTTCCTTTTGAAGAGGGCCAAGGAGGCGCTCTGCTTGACATGTATGGGCAGTCTATTCCAGAGTATGGGGAGTCTCTGGGTCAGGAACCTATCCCTCCAGCATGTTTTGTTCATTGTGATGACAAGGTTTAGATCCCTGGAGCATGTGGCTGTGAGGGATTGGGATTTCTTTAAGTGGAGCATGTCCAACAGCTCAGGGTTTGACATGGCCTTGTATGTTAAGCAGAGATCACCTCTGAGTAGACGATATGCCACAGAGTATAGCTGGAGTTTTTTTAGATGGTCAGCAAAGGGCATCTGCTTAGGCCTGTGATTCTTTTAGTGAGGTATTTCTGCGGCCTTTTCAGCTGTTGCAGATGTCTTGTGAGGTACATACCAAATGGGGTGTTGTACTCTATAATGGGTCTAATGAGGGATGAGTACAGTGGGACAATGACCTCCTTTTTTCTGGATGAAAAGCCCTTAGTGATAAGGTGTGCCACATAGAAGGATTTCCTGACTGTTGTGGTGATGTGGTTATCGAAGGTGAGATCACTGTCCACCTCTGTCCCTAAGTCTCTCATCATACTTTAGGTGTTTACTGTACTGCCACCTATGTGGTAATTCATGGGTACATGGTTTTCACAAAGGGGATAACTATACATTTCTTGGCATTAAGCTTGAGCCCATGACTCTGGCACCAAGCATCTGTTTCTGTAAGGCCCTATTGTAGAATATTCACATCATTTGGGGATTCAATAATGGCTCCCAGTTTTCAGTCATCTGCAAACTTTGTTAGCCAGAGTCCTTAGTTATGGCCTGTACTTCAGAGAAGTAGATGCCAAACAAGAGCGGTCCCAGGACGGAACCCTGAGGTACTCCACTTGTCACTTGTCTGGATTTGGAGTCGGCTACTGTTACAGTCTGGGTTCTGTCAGTAAGCCAGTTGGCAACCCATCAAGTGATGTAGGGATTTATGCCCAGCTTAGTAAGTTTATCTATGATTCAAGAGTGGGGGATGGTATTGAAGGCCTTGGCGAGGTCCAGATAAGCTGTGTGGACTGCCTTACCCTCATCCACAGCTCTGGAGACTGATTCAAAGAAGTCAATCAGGTTCAAGAAAAAAGATCGTCCCTTCACGAACCCAAACTGCATGGGGTCCAGTATTTGAAGGTTGCCAATGTCTTTGTTTATAAGTTCCACAATAATGCGTTCCATGCCCTTGCAGATCGGGCTCATCAGACTGAAAGGATAGTAGTTCTCGGGATCCAAGGTGGATCCCCCCTTGTGGAGTGGGATAACTGTAGCTGTGCGCCACTCAGTGGGCACGAAGCATGAGGTGAGGCTATGATTAAACATGACACTTAGGCGAGGTGCCAATTCATTTTGTAGTTCATGTAATAGACAGCCTGGGATGTCATCTGGTCCCATGGATGCTGTATTCTTAGCTTTGGAGTGTGCGGTTTCTACCTGTGTGGCCGTGATTACCGTAATTTGACAATTTTTTGGTATTGAGATGGGACCTTTAGGGGGTGAGAGGGGGGTGAAGTTGGCACTAAATCGATCTGCCAGGATATTGGCAATATCCTTGGGATCAGTATATTTAATGCCATTCTGTTGTAGCTGAGAGCAGATCTGAGCATTGCCATTTAGATTCTTGACATAACTATAGAATGCCTTGTGGTTGTCTTTGGAATCTTTGGCAATTTTATTTTCCTAACTAGCTTTGGAGGATTTTATGAGGGATCTCAGTTTCTTACTGAGGCTGGTAAGGGAGTTTTTTGCATCCTGGAATTTTCCTCTTTTCTTCAACAGTTTCTTCCTTCTGCTGTATAGTTTGTTTATGGCAGGGCACCACCAAATTGGATTCCTTTTTTTGGAGGAGAGCGTCTTGGTTCTATTTGGGATGGCACGATTCACACATGAGTGAGTGTGCTTGTACAGTGCCTTAGTGTAGACTTCAGCAGTCAAACTTTCAGATCCCATCTGCATGGTTGTCATGAAGTTTGTCATTTCTGACTTGAGTAGCATGAAATTGGCTTTGGAGAAGTTTTTTATTGAGGTTTCCTTACTGGGGGGTGGGGGTGGGATGTGGATGTCAAGGGTGATTTACTTATGGTCAGACCTAACCAATGAGGGGGATTCCACTGGTGTGGAGCATCTATCTTCCATGTTGGTAATGCCAAGGTCTAGGATACTGGAGCCCCTGGTGGAACAATGGATTAGTTGATCCAGGGCATTGGAATTTATGAATTCCAAGAACCGTTGGGAAAATGTGTTGGTATCCAAGTAGTTTTCCCAGTTAATGGCAGGGTAGTTGAAATCGCCCAGTATTAGGGTGCTTGTTTGTATCTTAATATTTTCTGCGCTTGTTTCTCTTAGTTTTACCTTCACTGTCGTCTCTGCACATCATGTCTCTGGATCTTATTCTCTGCGATCCCAGTTCTGACACCATGCCATTCTCCTTCTTTGGATGCAATAGAAGAGTCTTTGTGGGTTCTGTTCAAGCAGCTTTATTTTATACAAACCCATCACTATAGAAGTTTACTGACTTTAACTTAAGTAACTTATATACAAACTAACAACTGTGATCATACATACTCTCACTCTGGCTGCTCTTACAAAATGGTACTAGCGATTGCACATATCTGGAATTTATACATGCACATACAGCTTTGACATGCTTCTTAAAGATACAGCACACTTCACATGCACTCTGTTCTACACAGAGATGGGGTGATATGCTGCAGGCTTATTGCATGCCTGCCCTCAGGTTGTACCATATAGAGATAGGAGAGGGAGAGAATAGGCTAGGTCATAAAGCAGAACAAAATCCCAGCTAGAAGATAGACAACAATGACCCCCAGAAACCCCCCCTTAGTATCCCAAGGATCCTCTTTGGCCTGGTTTCAATTCCAGCATTGGCCTGGGGATGATTGAAGTGCTTGTAAACTCAGTGGAGGACATGGGACACTGGGATGGCTGTCAGAGTGGCAGTATGGGGGACAAAAATAAAACAAACAAACTTTAAAAAAACATTTTGAATAGGCATCCATTGTATACTGAAATTAAATGAATTCCACAGTTCAGGAACTTGCTGAGCCATATGAATGCTACATTATTTTAGTTAGCTGAAACACTGAATGAATATGGTGATGACTGAATTGCATTCTCTTCAACTGGCCAGTTAGATGTAATGGAGCTAGTATAGTACATTATGGCTGCATAAACCACGACAAGTAAGGCTGAGATGATCTCAGCAGGAACAACCAAACTGATGCAATGATATAATAGTCACAGAAGCTTCTATAACATGGAGCGACCAGATGCCAGCTGTGTGGCAGGGATGGATGAAGCCTTGACTACATCCCAGTTGACACAGGATAGATTATCATGCCTCAGTAATGGAAAAGCTGGCCAGGAAGGAATTGAAGTGAGGAATAGACTTTATTTTAGCTATACTGGCAAGGAAGTTAGTAAGGTCCAGGTACATGAATTCCATCTGGTGGATAAACAGGCACTGGCTCAATCACAGATCAGCAACATCAGGGCTTGCCCAGTTAGACAGTGTGCACACACAGTATGTAGGACTGGGTGCAAGGGAGTATGCACTCAGACCTTTGGAGTGTAGATCCTGTTGTAACAGTGCCCGAGAACAGGAAAATGTAGACCACAAAAAAAAAAAAATCCTCAATTTGACACTAAAGATAATATGCACTGGATATGATGGCTAACTGGTTGAAGATAATTAAGTGTCTATTAGAGAGACTCTCAATCTCTGCCAGCAAAGGGAGGTCCTTGGTCATGGACATAAGCTGTAACTTCAGTACTGGAAAGGAGAGCTTTTCCAGGCATAGAGACCACAGCACCGTAGAAATTGGAGCACATAAATACATCATTTAACATGGAGGGGCTGAAATGGTTCTAAGAAAGGAAAGAACATATGAATACTATTGACATACAAAACAGATAAAAAAATTGCACCGCATGCAGAAAAAGAAAAAGTTATATATATTTCTTATAGTTCTCATCCAAATAAATAAACCAAAAACCAAACTGCAGAGAACAAACGAAAAGGCAACGTGGTATACCAGACCTTCCAAATTTATTGTTAGCGCTTTTGGGTGTAACAATGTAAGACCTTCTTCAGACAAAAAAACATGAAAGAAAAAACTTTCTAGGTTTAAATAAACCAACAGTGACATCATCAATCAATTCATAATTAAAGAAACATTACACATAACTAAAACATATATATAATATATATATATATATATATATATATATATATATATATATATATATATATAAACATATATATGTGTATATTATGTTTATATAAATAAACACCCTCTGTAAAATATATAAAAATACATTTAACTACAGTATGAAAATCTTAAACCTGTTTCCAAGACAAGGTAAAAAAGTGAGTTCTTAACAAGCTAACGTCTTTCCAAAGATTTTAATCTTATTAAACATTTTAAGGAACATGACTCGTTTAAACCTGGGTACATATAAGCATTGGTTAGGGCTTGCCACTATAATTCTCTTTGCTCCAATAATAATTGCCATGGTCCACCTCTAATGCTTTCTTTAACCTGCTCTATCACAAGAAATAAGAAGGAATGCTCAGGAAATTCAATTACATGCTTTGCTAGTGCATTATTACTATCTTGCTTATGTATACTGTACTGATTTTCATAACTTTGTTGCTTCAGTTGTCTTTTGGTTTTTCCTATATAAAACTGTGAACAGCTTTGGCACTGAGCTAAATAAACCACTCCTGGGCTGTTGCAATTATATCTACCACTAATGGAATAGGTAAAATTTCTTATTGTAAACTTGATTGAAAGTTTTAATAAATTTGCAATAATTGCAACATCCACATTTTAACAAACCCCCAGTTCTATGGTCACTATGTAAGTCTCTCTCGATAAAATTTTTAAGATTAAAGCCTCTTTTATAAATTATTTTAGGTGCTTCTGGGACTTTGTCTCTAATTTGGGTATCATCAATAAACACAGCCCAGTTTTACATAAAATATTCACTATTTGTTTTGCATCACGTGAAAATGAAGTACTGAAAGTTAATGTAAAGTTAACATCATTTTTATCTGTTTAAACACTGTTAGGTAATGTTAAATTGTCTAGCCCTTCCTCTTCTGCTTGTGTAAGACTGCACAATATAGGTCTAAACCAACCTGATATACACTTGTGGGTAACCTCAGATATCAATTCATCAGTTCATTTTAATGGGTATCCATGAGCTAGGAACATTTCTTTAAGCAAAAGACATTCATCTGAAAAATCTTGTTCTAGTGTGGTCATACGGGCTTTCTGTACAAGTTGTCCTTTTACAGCACACCACTTTTGGTAGTATGGATGAGTATGCAGGTTTCAGATATATTCTTGCAGTGTAACATTGAATAACCCTGTCTTTGGTTAATAACACATCCAAAAATGCTATAAATTCACTATTAAATTCAAATGTGAATTTCAAAACACTGGTCATCTCTGACAGTATCTGAACAAATTCGAAAGTATGAGTTTTATCACCATTAAACACAACAAATATATCATCTAGATAGAGTGTATAGCATACAACATGCTGTTTAAATAGTCATGGCAAAATAACATTTTATTTTCCCAGTATGCCATGACACAATTAGCAAAGCTCCCCCCACAGGGGGAGCACATAGCTATCCCTGATTTTTGAAGGTATATATCATCCCCAGAAAAGATGTAATTATTATTGAGAATAATATCTAGCAGATATTCAATCAGGTTTATCTCCTCACCTGCAACACCTAACCTATGTAAGAATTCTCAAATCCACATAATTCCTAAAGTTTGATGGATAACCGTATATAGATCCCGGACATCTATAGTTAGAAAGTTATATTCAGCATTGAAGTCCAGGCCATTGATGTTTTTAAGGAAATCCCACGAGTCATGAAAAATTTGTGACTGACCTTTAAGATGTTTATTCAGTTTAGCATCAACTATTTTAGCACATCCATACGTGATACTATTACGGCCATCAACAATAGGCCAAAGCGGTGGGTTATTTAAGTTCTTATGTAACTTAGGGAGCCCAAATATGATGGGTGTAACTACAGATGGTATAGTCAGGTAGTTATATGTATCTGTATCTACCATGCAATCAATAAATAGGTAATTTAATAATGCCCTAATACGTTGATAAGCTCCATGAAGTTGGTTAACGGATGCTTTTTCATAGCATGTTGTATGGTATGCACTCTATCTAGATGATATATTTATTGTGTTTAATGGTGATGAAACTCATGCTTCCAAATTTGTTCAGATACTGTCAAAGATGACCAGCTTTTTGAAATTCACATTTAAATTTAATAGTGAATTTATAGCATTTTTGGATGTGTTATTAACCAAAGACAGGGTTAATCAAAGTTACACTGCAAGAATATATCTGAAACCTGCATACTCATCCATACTACCAAAAGTGGTGTGCTGTAAAAGGACAACTTGTACGGGAAGCCTGTATGACCACACTAGAACAGGATTTTTCAGATGAATGTCTTTTGCTTAAAGAAATGTTCCTAGCTCATGGATACCCATTAAAATGAACTGATGAATTGATATCGGAGGTTACCCACAAGTGTATATCAGGTTGGTTAAGACCTATATTGTGCAGTCTTACACAAGCAGAAGAGGAAGGGCTAGACAATTTAACATTACCTAACAGTGTTTAAACTGATAAAAATGATGTTAACTTTACATTAACTTTCAGTACTTCATTTTCACGTGATGCAAAACAAATAGCGAATATTTTATGTAAAGACTGGGCTGTGTTTATTGATGATGCCCAAATTAGAGACAAAGTCCCAGAAGCACCTAAAATAATTTATAAAAGAGGCTTTAATCTTAAAAATTTTATTGAGAGAGACTTACATAGTAACCATAGAACTGGGGGGTTGTTAAAATGTGGCTGTTAATTATTGCAAGTTTATTAAAACTTCAGTCAGGTTTACAATAAGAAATTTTACCTATTCTATTAGTGGTAGATATAATTGCAACAGCCCAGGAGTGGTTTATTTAGCTGAGTGCCAATGCTGTCCACAGTTTTATATAGGAAAAACTGAAAGACAACTGAAGCAGCAAATTTATAAACATCAGTACAGCATACATAAGCAAGATTATAATAATGCACTAGCAAAGCATGTAATTGAATTTCCTGGGCATTCCTTCTTATTTCTTGTGATAGAGCAGGTTAAAGAAAGCATTGGAGGTGGGCCATGTCAATTATTATTGGAGCAAAGAGAATTATGGTGGCAAGTCCTAACCGATGCTTATATGTACCCAGGTTTAAATGAGTCATGTTCCTTAAAATGTTTAATAAGATTAAAATCTTTGGAAAGACGTTAACTTGTTAAGAACTCACTTTTTTACCTTGTCTTGGAGACAGGTTTAAGATTTTCATACTGTAATTAAATGTATTTTTATGTTTTAGAGAGGGTGTTTATTTATATAAACATAACATACATATATATATATATATATATATATATATATATATATATGTTTATATATTTATATATACATATATATATATATATATATATATATATATGTTTATATATTTATATATATATATATATATATATATATATATATATATATACAATTATGCTTGTTATGTGTAATGTTTCTTTAATTATGAATTGATGATCTGATGATGTCACTGTTGGTGGTTTATTTAAACCAAGAAAGTTTTTTCTTTCATGTTTTTTGTCTGAAGAAGGTCGTACATTGTTACACCCGAAAGTGCTAACAATAAATTTGGAAGGTCTGGTATACCACGTTGCCTTTTTGTTTGTTCTCGTCGAAATAAGCTTTGATGTCAAAACCACTTTATTATTTCTTAATAATTTTGTGTCTCAGAAGGCAATATGGTGCTTCCTAGACCATCTGAGATTCTTTGTGACATATAATATATCTGCCAAACAGCTGACAAATCTTTTTATGACCACAGTGTGCATTTACCAGTCTGAAGTATTGAACCACATTCATCAATTATTTTGCCAGAATATACATTTAGCAGCTTATGATAAAGAAGAAAATATCATACTTGGTTTGTGGCCCAAAATGGACAAAAGGAACTGCATGGTAGTTGTATTCTTGGTGCAGAAGAAAGGAAAATGTCATATGTACAACTTCCACAAGCTCATTTTGAAGGTCACATTTAGAACAGTTTATGCTTGTCAGCAGAAACTTGTTTGTAATTATCAGAAAGATACTAAGAGCAACACCATATATATGCTGTTTACACAGTATTTATAACTTTGATTAGCCGCAATCAAAAATAGCCTAAATACACTCATTGATTGTACTTCTGACATTTTTTCCAGCATTGCCCAAAAACACACCTTAAAACCAGTTATCATGCCATACCTTTCTATATGACTTCTGGCTCAACAACTGAATTAAACAGGTGCCTGTCTTTGGAATGCTGGATCTAGGGAGATGCTTTAATGACAGAAGAAGATACATTCTGACCTTTTAGTGTTATACTAAGATCTGATGTTTTGGTGAAAGATAAAATGTGGAGAATCTGTTGGAATCACCATGAAGGTGATTGATATCATGCATGATGTAGCTCCAATTCTGAATAAAGGAAGACTACTGGCATTGTCTAGTGTAATTTTAGGAGTAAAATTTAGACAGAATTCAGAAGGTAAGGTGAAGGAACCATGGTTGGGATACAAGTATTGGAGACAAGATGGAAATAACTAGAAAGCTATAGAAGGAGAATGGAATGGTTAGGATCAGAAAGAGGAAATGCAATACCAGATCAAAAATCATGAACACTATATAGAGCTGAGATGTGCCAAAGAAGGAGATGTGTTTCAGGCAACAATGATGTTGGCTCAAGGTACTGGAAATGCATGCTGATTACAGTATCACAGGAGGAACTGTATACAACCAAGAAAAGAGGATATTATGTATAGTACAAAGAGAAATATGGGAATATTCATCACGAGGATTCAGAGATAAGGACAAAAATAAGTGTAACTAGAGGGAACAAAAGGCCACTGATGGAGCAATTAGTATGGTTATAGGAGATGATAAGGAGGACAGTGTGTACTAAAGAAGGAGTTCATTTTGTGGCAATTAGCCTAGGTCTGATGTCTGACATTGGATATTTAATAAGGCTATAAGCAATCCCAAAAGAGAAATACTCTTCCCCCATAATTCTATTTCTGGGTAAAAACAACCTGGCTGATAGGACAGTTGAGGTGGTAAAGCAGAGAGTAAAATAGCTGGAGTATTTTTTAGGACTTTATGGAAATTAGTGAAATTTTCCAAGATATTGCCAGCACTATGTTTGGAACAGTAAAGGAAAGTAAAACTAGGAATGTCACAAAGTGGCTAAACGAATGACTCAATGGACGCAAGTATAACATTTTTGTAGAAATATATGAGAAGAACAAAAGGCTGCATGAATGGATTAGATCTACAGCCTACATGGAATAGGTGGAGTTACATGTTCAAAATCATACCTGTAGAATTGTTCACACCATTAGAGTTGTATAATTAAAAATACACATATTATTAAACATATAAATTGGAAAACATCTGAAGTAAACGCAACATGATTGTGAAAGAAAGCACATGTGGGTATTCAAGCAACATGCAGGCATTCTTCTTCCCTAAAGCAAACATGCTTTCAGTGTTGAGTTACATGTGTAGCTTCAG
Source organism: Protopterus annectens (assembly GCF_019279795.1). Lineage (NCBI taxonomy): Eukaryota > Metazoa > Chordata > Ceratodontiformes > Protopteridae > Protopterus > Protopterus annectens. The sequence goes on from NC_056730.1 coordinate 193,202,840, forward strand.
TATGTGAAATCCCCTTATACATACAGTGCAGAATTGGAAAAGGTGACTGCAGTACCAAAGAAATAGAATTATACTGCATACATTTTAGATTGATTTATAGTATACCAATATAATAATCTCACTTAACTACTGACACCCATGGACTGCTTTTTCATCTTCAGCCTGGAGATACATTGCTTATATATATAACTATATCTATATATATATATAACTAAATATATATATATATATATATATATATATATATATATATATATATATATATATATATATATATATATATATATCTATAGCAAATAATACATCAGTAAATACATATAATATAGATACCTGCATAATTCCAAGTTCATAACTGTAAAAGACAAGCACAACCTTACTTTTAGTAACCCTACAATCACATAACTGGACACATTTTGGGGAACCACATATAGACCAACCTGGATACATCAACTTATTACAACAGTAAACATGCTACAGTGCAAACAAATTTTAAAAAGAATTACTATTTTTGTATGTTGAAAACTATATGGTGAAGTTGTTAAGGTATAGAATATTGTTCTATACATGTTTGATGGGTTTCTGCATAACTGTGTAAGCCAGTCTTGAAGTTGCTGCCACTTTCTCAGATGAAGATCATTATAATTTAATCTCCTGTCCTGAAGATCCCTGTTCACTCAGTGAAGTTCTCTGATGATCCACTTCCAGGTGTCAGTCATCACAAAGCTCCTCTGTTGTGCTCGTGTTTTTGTCTCATGCTGAACAAAGACAGTCAGCACCTATAGCATCTTATCTTTGGTCCAGTTGGGTGCCTGGATGTGCCTACATCTCCTCTCAGCTGACATCTTCTTGATAGGTGAAGAAAACTATATTAAACTAACTCTTGTCTGAAAATTGGTCTTTGAGATACTACTCAGTTTGCAGGAAGCAAATGAGTGTTCTGAAACTGTTCCAATGTCACATTTTAAATTTGGCACAATGAAGCTGACATCAGCCTACTGATGGATGTCAAAGATGTCCTGTACAGATATACAGACATTGGTTAATGTTTATGGAGAACTATTGGCTAATGCACCAAAATATGAAAGCATATGTGGATTTTTATTTATTTTATTTATGTATTTATTGACATTTGATTATCGGGAAAGTCTGACTGGGCAGAAGCCCATATTCAGAGGAAGTATGGGGATAAAAGCTCCAAATTATTACAAAACATTTTAAGAGCAATAATTTTACAATCTTCAAAAATAAAACAAAACATCTTCAGTTTAAATAATTATAACAATTAGACATGACATAAAAAACTTATGTTAAAAATTAATACAAGGTATATGACAATCATTTAATATTTAAAGAAATTTTAGACAGTTTGTAGAGCAATTAAAGGTAAGTTACTCTAACAGAAATAGGAACTACAATATGAAGTGAGGGAAAAACAGGCTTATGGTATGTTTGGAAAGAAAGTCAGGGAAGAGAATTAGATAGCAGTAAGGAAGTAAGTGAAGAAGGGAGAGTAACAAGGTATAATCATGGCTGTCCTTTGGTCGACTGGTGCTCTAGGCAAAAGGGGTCCCCAGTACCCTCCCACACCACCCTGTGCTCCCATTCTGGTCTATCTACACCATCCAGATTACTGGAAAAGCGTCCCTGTTACCTGGGCGCCCTAGACAGCCACCTAGTTTGCCTATGCCTAAGGCTGGCTATGGGTATAAGGAATGAAAAGTACTTGTTCACATTTAGGGATGTAGTTTATCCTGGATTTGAAGAAGAAGAACAGAACCAGGTTTCAGGTATGAAGTGTTTCAGAGTGTTTTTGAAAGATAGGAGGGAGGGTATAGACCTAATTTATACAGGTAAGGAGTAGTTACAGGCCTTAGCAACCTTGTACGAGTACAGACAATGACTAGCCAATTTGCTAGGTTTGTAGAGTTTTGCAGATGTAATTTGGAAATATTCTATGCTAGTTTAGCTCCTCATTAATTATGTATGGAACAGATGGTGCTTAAATCAGGTGAGCGCCTTTATACCTATAACTGTAGGTAAATTCACACACATTAGGAGACAGTAAGCTAAGGGAAAAGTGTATTACATATTTGTCTACAATCTGACAATTTCAACTCATGAATTATGTGTAGAAACAAGCTGTCATATATTGTTTAGGTTTACTGTTGGCATGTACTGCTTGTGGATTCTGGACATTTTCCTTTTACTGACATCACTTCAGTTTCAGTTAGTGTTTTGTCACAGTCCTAAGTTTTTCTATATCTGTCTGTAACTATGCTCTTCTGACATTGTCAACAACACTAAGGTTAGTTTCTTATAATATGCAGAATCAGAAACCTATTCCTGCTTCACTGCAAGTTGCAGATACTGATAGATTATGAGTGAATCTAAAGCGACTGCTCATTCAACTACATTATTCCTTTAGGTTTAGGTATAGATGGATTATGAGTGAATCCACAGAGTCTGCTCATTCAACTGTATTATCCATTTTATGTTGTAGATATTAATGGATGATGAATAAATTCCAGTTACTGTTCACTTAAATGTAATATTCACTTGAAGTTAAATGAATGAGACATACTGCACATCTTTTACCTTCATATGTATTCATAACCTTGGTGAACTTCTTACTAAGTTTGGTTTACTGTAATGCGTTTGTGTGTTCTACAGAAACAGATACATTTATTTAACTTCCAAATATTAAAGATTTTTCAGATATACATTATGTTTACAAACTAAAATGAGCTTGCACTTTTGTTTTATAGAAGATACATATTTATTGATACTGACACAGGGTAATCACTTGTATATTATATGTCTGGGTTTTGGCTGCCATCAGATAGTAATTTTGATTTTTACAGGTGAATGCATATATGTATTCTAAGCTAAACAAACTCAGCATCCCTATGTTGGTGGTGTAGTGCTACCATTGACTTTTTTGTAATGTGAGCACTCCCATATACACAGGTTTAAAACCCCAGCTGTTGTTGGGTGTAGTGCATGTGCATTTTCATGCAAGTGTGTGCATGTTACTGTTTATGGAGGTCATATCACTGGATATTCATGAGTAGCAGGAACTAGTGTGGTGTAGTGATAACGTTGACTTTCTTGCACTACGAAGAATCCCATGGACACAAGTTCAAAATTCATACTGTTTGTGGATGTAGTACATATGAACAGATGTGCATTTTCATGCAAGTTTGTTTTTTCAATGTTTATGGAGCGCATTTGCAGGTGACTATAAATCGGGAGCTATTACAGATTCACCCAAAGACACAGACATCTTGCAAGTGGGTTTAACACAGACAAATTACTGGTACCAAAGCCATGGCTTAAAACTCAGTGTCAAAAAATTCATTATAATACCCTTTGGAAACTGTCAACTCAAGTTAATTACTCTATTGATAAAATGCCACCTAGACTCAACAGAGTAGTAAGGAATCTGGGAACACATGTAGATAGCAATCTGGCCTTTGACCAACATGTAGCTAAGATAATAAAAAAATCATTCTATGTCACTCATCTTATAGGTATGTGTATGACATCCAGGTCCATGGAAGTTATAGTACCCCGTTACTTGGCCCTTATCAGCCCTATCATTGAATACAGTGCCCCGTTTGGCAGGTATCTGACCAAACACTTGCAACAGCTGGAACTCACACAAAGGTCCCTCACCAGAAGAATTCAGGGCACAAATAACCTGTCCTACACTGACTGCCTAAAGGATCCATCTCTGTATTCAGTCTCCTACAGGCTGCTAAGAGTGGGTCTTTGCCTGACTTACAGGGGTTCTTCAGACCCAGCCCTGATGATCTGTTGCACATGCACAAAACAAACAGCATCAGAAACACTAGATCCAGGGATCTGAACTTCACTTGTGACATGAGCAGAATATGCTGCAGAGGCAGATATGTGTCCCAGAGGATACTCGTAGTATGGATAGGCTTCCATCCATGGAAAACAGTTCACCCCTGAGTCTATTCAAACAAAACCTTGACAACTGATTGGGAACTTGTAAATTTGCCTCCCGTCTAGCACCAATGTCCATTATGGACAGAGACTGTCAATAAGAAAAGTACTACCCTAACACCCTCCACCCCACAGATCCTTACTTACCTCCCTATTAACATGAACTCATGTATAGATGCCCATGATACTCTGGACCCAAATGATTTGGGTGTGCAGCTAGGTTTGTTAAAGGTCCAAGGCTATGCTGCAATGATATATATTTTTTCATGACTGCATGTTACTTCAGTAGAGGCCACATCTTTATTTGTGTAGCATATGTTTATATCTTGATATGCACATGTTTGTGTATTGCATAGAACCAGAAAAGTCACACATGGAAAGGTCAAGACACCTGCTGTGACAGATGGGCAATACAGTGTGGAGGGCATGAGTTTGGCATGACATCACCATCACAGTAAATGCTGTGGATGGCCAAAACTGGTCGCAACAAGCAATTTGCCAGTTGTTCTCCAATGTGATACTCCATGCAGCAAACTGTCTACACTGATATGAAACAGACAGGAATACCACAGGCAGAGGACCTCCTATACCTCCCTGGATGAAACTTCTTTATTTATGACATCTCATCACAGGACTTCCCAAAGTAGATGCATTGCTGGGGGGATTTTTGGCAATTGTATCAAGACACCATGGTATGTATATTGTTCTAATTCATAAAAATGTAGTAATGGATAGACATCTGACTTTACATTCCAAATATGTTATATTTTCTTATGTATTGCACAGTTCCATCATCATATCAATGGCCAGAGGTGGATTCTAAATAGGACTGACCTGATAAGTATGCCCCTATGTGGTATATGGCTCTGCTGTTATATGTAGTTGTAAACATAAATACTAATGGCGTCTTCCTTTATACAGGTCCATCCCATCAATATGGGATTGCAACACCATCGGGTACATGCTTGTGTGGTTTGCTATGGATGAAGGTAGTGCTGTATATATCAGACATTGTTATATGTCTGACTACTAAACACTTACATGTTATCTGTATAATGTGTATGTCACATAATGTGTATATGCATTACACAGTGCCATCAAAACATCTGCAGTCAGAGGTGCAGTCCGAGGACAACATGTCTGGTAAGAGTGCCTACATGTGCTACTACAAGTTGCTGTGACCATGACTACTATTGATTTTCTTTGTTATGTAGGGTTATCGTACCACACACACACACACACACACACACACACACACACACACACACACACACACACACACACACACACACACACACACACACAGCCATGCTGACCAGGTATGTGTATATTTACATTTCACTTGATTAAGCATTAGCATATGTCCTATGATGTTTATACACATTTGTTATCCATGCAGTTATGTAATATGCATTTTCTTAGTTACATGATGTGATGAGGAACATAGAAGCACTACAGCCAATGACATACATGACACGTCACTGAGATTACCTTTATCATGTCCAGGTGGGGGCAGTACTATGACTCAGGATATGACATCAGATGGGGCTTAGTTCACTGGTCAGTCTCCATATGGCTGACTATCAGATATTGGCCAAGAATGATGACTTTGAGCAACTGTTTCCAGGTGAATCTGAGAGCGACACAGTTCCACAATGAACAAGTAATGTTCATAGGATTGCACATGAGCAATAGCAGATGCTTGGGCATATGTCTGAAGATTTACAGGACTTACACCTGCTATTACAGTCACATAACCATTTTCAGAGCAATTAAGTCAGTGAACTGTGTGCACTTGCTAATGCCACTGACCGTGTAGCAAATCCTATCCATGTATTATGTGAGGGTCAGAAGAGCAGTCATGGAGAGGTCATGGTAGAACTGGCTGCACAGAGAAGGAATTGTTGTATCCATTGAACACTCTGTTGAGCAGCTTGTCACAGCAGTGCTTGAGCAGTGCCATAATACAAATTGGGCAATACGTACCCCGACCCTTACAATCAGTATGCCACTATTTGGGAGAGGAAGATGCCAACTTGCACATCTCACAACTGGCCCTTGTGCATCACTGTCTGTACTGAAATGTACACAAACAGCTGTTGTGGGATGTCATGATCAGACAACAGCTGGAACATCATTTTCTACCACATGTGTCACTGAATGGATCAACAGTATGTTCTAATATACGTATGGCACAGCCACCTCTTCAACAGTCCAGCACTGTGGATCTAAGAATTCCTCACATGGCAGAGGCAGGCAGGACTACAGTGTGAGCTATCAGTGGGGGAATCCTCATCTACATTAGTGTTAATGTAACAGTTATCCATGAGTGTGTGTGTGTGTGTGTGTGTGTGTGTGTGTGTGTGTGTGTGTGTGTGTGTGTGTGTGTGAGTGTGTGTGTGTGTGTGTGTGTGTGCACATAGGTGTTTTGTTGTGCCACCCTGACACTGTGGTATTGATGATCGCTGTGCTGACCACAACATGCTGTGTGTGTTAGAGGTATTTGACATGTCTGATGCCTCATTTGACTTACTTGACCGAATATAAAACCATTGGGCACATAGTGTTCATCTATTCACATGTCTACAGAGTTGCTACATGCTGAAGTCATGATGGTTGTCACATTTTTTTAACAGTTGCTTCTATGCAACATACCTGTCTGTACTTGTGTTACACCACCATTTTTCTATATCTGCAATGTATTGACTGTTCAGTAAGCCACTTTTTTTGATATTGCAGCAGTTTACTAGTGTATTCCAGCATTGTGTGAACAGGTATACATCATATAGCACACCGGTGCTACTTCTGAAACATTATATTGGTGCCTGCCACTGCATATACTGCATGACACCCTGCAGATGCATTTTCTAGTTGCACATTCAATCCTTTTGCACTTTACAAGTTAGTTTGATGTCATATGGCTACTGGATTACATATGTGCTTTGATAAATGTCCTGATCCAGATTATTCACTGATAATTGAACCATGGCTGTTGCTACATGCATGTCAGCTGTGGCTTATCATACTGCACTGCATGTGTAAATGTGTAATTTCAAATGTTGATCACATATGTTACTTACAGTTATGTTTATTGTAATATTACAGCCAATGACAGTCCTGTTTGGTATGATTTGTGTGCCCATTGTCAGGTCTGTAGCATTTGGGCAGTCATGATATGTACAATGCATATTGAAAATACCTATATCAGATTTGTAGTTTGGTAAAATTCAACTTTTGGAATGGTATTGTAATAATGTATTAGAGTGTCATTCATAGTATTTGTGCTTACATTTATAGGTTCATAGGTTCATACTAGGCTATCTGCCCTGGGGCAATTATAAGCCTAGCCCGATTTTATTTGGCTTACGCCACCCCTTGATTTCAGTATACTGTGCCCTTTTTATGGTTTAGTTTACTGTGCCTCTGTCTAATAATGACACGGAAGTAATCCCCGGAACAAACCTATGATCCCCCATCCACTCATCAAGATTCTTCTTGAAGAGATTCAATGAGGTGCACTGCCTAACATGAATTGGAATTCTATTCCAGAGCGAAGGGAGCCTCTGGGTTATGAATCTGTCCCTCCAGCAAGTCCTATTTATTACTGTGCTGAGGTTCAAATCCTTCGAGCATGTGGCTCTAAGGGATTTAGATTTACTGAGGTGGAGCATGTCCATTAATTCTGGATTGGACATAGCTTTATATGTCTGGCATAGATCGCCTCGAAGTAGGTGGTATGGAACTGAGTTGAGCTTGAGTTTTTTTAACCGAGCAGCATATGGCATCTGTTTGAGTCCCTTGATCCTCTTGGTGAGGTACTTTTGGGGTCTTTCTAATTGCTGCAGGTGTCGGGTAAGGTACAGCCCAAAAGGGGCATTGTATTCTATGTTGGGCCTGATGAGGGATGAATAAAGGGGCACGATTACCTCTCTTGATCTAGATGTGAATCCTTTCATGACGAGGTGGGCCATGTAGAAGGTCTTTCTAACCACTTTGGCAATGTGGTTGTCAAAGGAGAGATTGCTATCAACTTGGGTCCCCAGATCCCTAATTACTTTCTCTGTACTTAATGGTTTACCGCCTATGTAGTAGTTTGTGGGCACATTGTTTTTGCCAAAGGGTATGACTATACACTTTTTGGCATTTAGCTTTAGACCATGGCTCTGGCACCAGTTATCTGTCTCTGTGAGACCTTTTTGAAGGATGTTTGTGTCAGCTGGAGAGTCGATTATTGCGCCCAGTTTGCAGTCATCTGCGAACTTGGTGAGCCATAGTCCTCCCACGTTGGCCTGTACCTCGGAAAAGTATATACTGAACAAGAGCAGTCCCAGGACAGAACCTTGTGGGACACCACTTGTGACTGGTTTTGAGTCTGACATGGCTCCAGCAACTCTCACTCTGTGGGTTCTGTCTTTGAGCCAGTTTGCAACCCATCTTGTGACATAGGGGTTTATATTTAAGCTGGATAGCTTATCTATGATGCCCGCGTGGGGTATTGTGTCAAATGCCTTTGCTAGGTATAGATAGACTGTGTGGACTATCTTCCCTTCATCTATGGCTTTGGTGACTGTTTCAAAGAAGTCAACCAGGTTCAAAAGGCAGGATCTGCCCTTGACGAAGCCAAATTGGGTAGGATCTAGTGTCTGTACGTCCCCAATGTCTTTGTTTATGAGCTCCATGATGATCCTCTCCATAGCCTTGCAGACTAAGCTAGTCAGGCTTATGGGGCGATAGTTTCCAGGGTCCATGGAGGCTCCACCTTTGTGGAGTGGGACCACTGTTGTTGTACGCCATTCTGTGGGCACATATCCTGTAGTGAGGCTGAGATTGTACAGATGTTTTATTTGAGGGATTAGTTCTTCTTGGAGTTCATGTAGGACACAACCCGGGACGCCATCTGGTCCCATGGAAGCAGTGTTTTTTTCTTTGGAGAGAGCAGCCTTCACCTGAGCATCAGAGATGTTTGGGTGGCAGCCCCTGCCGGGATAGATACTTGCTCTTTTGGGGGCGAGAAGTTTGCACTGAACCTGTCTGCCAGGATATTGGCGATGTCTGTGGGTTCAGTGTATTTTTTGTCAATTAGAATCAACTCAGAACAAGTCTGGGAATTGCATCCCAGGTTCCTAACATAACTGAAAAAAGCCTTATGATTGTCTTTAGTGTCCTGTGCAATTTTTCTCTCAAAGCTGGCCTTGGAGGATTTTATGAGGGATCGTAATTTTTTGCTAGTACTGATCAGAGATGCCTTCCCTATTAGGGATTTTGCTCTATCATGTAGTATCTTCCTCCTTCTGTTGTACAGTCTATTTATTGCTGGGGTCCACTAGACTGGACGCCTGCCTTTGGATGATTGGGTCTTGGTTTTGTTTGGGATAGCTTGATCCATGCATTCCTGGAGATATCCGTAGAATGCGTTTATATAGGATTCTGCAGTTTGGGCCGTAATTTCCACTGGCCCTGGGGCCTTGAAAGATTTCACTTCGGTTTTGAGAAGTGAGAAGTTCGCTTTTGAGAAGTTTTTCACTGTGGTTTTCTGGGCTGGGAGTCGGGTCGGGATGTGGATATCCAGTGAAATTAATTTATGGTCTGATCTTACCAATGAAGGATATACTTCTGGTATGGAGCATAGAGTCCCCATGTTGGTAATGATCAGGTCTAGTATGTTATCCCCTCTTGTGGGAGTGGTGACTAGTTGTTCCATAGCATTTGAGTTTATAATTTCCAGGAACCTTTGGGCTAAGGTGCTGGGGCTTGAGTAGTGCTCCCAGTCTATGTTTGGGTAGTTGAAGTCACCAAATATAATGGTGTTCGGAGAGATCTTCATGTTCTCCAATGTTTTCAGGAAAGCCGAGTGGGATTCCTGACTTTGAGAGGGTGGTCTGTAGGATGCTATAAACTGAAAAGCAGTTTTGCCCACTGTTAGTTGCACATGGATGGTCTCCAATACTTCATGCAATGCCACTAACCTGGAGGTGTGGATATCCTTGATAAATATGGAAACTCCCCCTCCTTTTGTGGTTCGGTCTGGGTTTTGGGGCCGAAAAGCATGATATGAGGTATAACCTGGTAGTGCTGGGGTGCTCTCTGGAGCCTTGAACCAGGTTTCTGTCACTGCACAGATATCGATGTTCTCCATACTGAGGAGAGCTTCGAGTGCGTGCATCTTGAGGTTAAGACTTCTGGCGTTTAGCAGCATTACCCTTAGTTTCTTGTACCTTGTGCTGTCTATGGAGGTGGGTTTGACTTTTGAGCCTTGCCTAAAAAAGGCACTATGGGGGTGGCCAGAGCCTTTGCCAGTATCTGAAAGCCCAATGGTGACAGGTGCAAGCCGTCCCTAGCGAAGCAACGTGGCTTGTCGAGCATGTCATCCCAGGCTGATAGACACTGGATCCCCTTTGAATGACACCAAAATTTTAGCCAATTGTTAAAATCAATCATTTTGTCTTTGTACTGTGGCATCATTCTAGGTGAGGGTAAGATACTGCTCAAGGTCAGGGTCATACCGGCCTGGGCTACATGATCAGAGAGCTCCTCTATGTCTCTTTTCATGTAGTCCAGGGAGGTACATCTCAGGTCATTCACACCAGCATGTACAATGACTGAGTCATATTTGTATTTGCTTTGGAGTGACCTGAGTGTTTGTGTTATGTGGTGGATCCTAGCGCCCGACAGGCAGCTCACTGTGACCTTCTCCTTGTTCAGCCTGGTGAGTGGGACGTCAGTGTGCCTGACAATAGAGTCACCTATTACAAGAGTATCGGGTGCGTTATTCAACCTTAAGGGCTGTGGCTGCTTGGCACACTGACTTTGTGGGCTATGTGTTGTGCGTGTTGTGTTTTGGGGTGGCGTTTGCTTGGATGTTTGCTTTGGAGGTCTCTGTTGCTTAGGTAGATTTTTATTTAGAGCCTCTGAGTATGTTTTAGGGTATTTATGTGTTTGGTTCACTGATGTGGTGGGACTATGTGATACTGGAATTGTGTTGTGTGAGGTTACCTTCTCCTCCTGACTGGTTATACCAGTTTTGAGATGAGAGAGCTCAGCCTCCAGTTTGGCTATATGGTTGCATCTCTCACATATATTTGAACCTGTTTGGAGGAGGAGAGGGTTGTCCGTGTACATGCGACAGTTGTAACATTGCCTCAAAATTCCCAGATTCACCAGCTGGGCTGGAGAGGAAACCACTGGCTGACCTTTGGACATGCTAGAGTAATATAGGGAACTGAATTAAGATGGTCCAGTAGGGGACAAGGTAATCATAGAGAGTATAAGAGTAAGTAGTGCTTATGGTTTAATAGTGCTAACTTGTAAGATTACTTATTTGGACCAGTGAAGGGCCTTAGAATGAGAATATGGTGTTTAATTTGAGAGATAGAGCAGTTCTAAGGGAAAAAGTGAAGAGCAGACTTTGTGGAGCCAGGAATAGTTTAAACCCAATTAGGCGGTGCTGCCCATTATTGCGCTATGTACAAAAATGTGCAAAACCGTGCAAAAGAGGGTTTTAAGAGAGGAAGCTCAAGGAGTTTGGAATTGACCCAAAATGGCCAATAAAACTACAGTTTCAAGGCAGTAACCACTCCCACAGGGGCAGGCAGGCTGCTCAATGTTTATCACTGCCACTGATGAACAGACAGACTTCCCTTTAGCCCAAGCAAAAAATGGCCTCCAAGAAACTTACAAACAGTTCAGAACAGCAAGCCTGTAACTGAACTTTTTAAAATCTCAGAAAAGTGGGAAAAAGTAAGATGTTTTTTGTTTTTTTTTAAAGATAGCAGAGGTACACAAGTATCAACAAGTTATAACAGTGCAGTAAATGACCCCACACTTGAGTGCTATGCCAGAGACATAAAATGCAAGTTTTAAGAAAAAAACAATTTTAAAAATAAGTGCAAAATATGCAAAAAAGATATCAACCATCTTCTACCTGATCTGTGTAATCATCTTGTTTTCACATCAGCCAGTTTTGTACATTTTGACAGAAAAATGTTTAATTACACAAAACATGGCAGAAAACACTTTCCTATGTCAAACATTATACATGGAGAGTCTTAAACTAGAAACAGAAAATGACTTTTGAGAGAACCTGCATATATATTTTGACTATATGCAACAGTCCTTGTAAGTGTCGTGGAGACTGTGTACTTCACAATGTGTGGATAATATGCTATACTCCAATATAGTGGCATCAAGGTACACTTTAAATAGATATTAGGATAAAATTATGCTAATTAATCATGTATAATACAAATATCTGATACTCATGGGCTATATGCAAATTATTGATAGACACACCTTTACTGCACCTCTGTATCCAGATATAGGAGCTCCAAGTGGATGCATAAAATACATATTCTGCCTGCCAAGACAGGGATCCACCTTATGAAAAAAATGCCACTCCAATTTTTCAACAATAATGAAGACATCAGGGATATTACAGTAATGTAACAGCATGCATCCCCTTTTTATTCTGAGGACTATCAGATGTAGACCTCCATTAATTGTACAAACATCTTCCCCATGGGGGGGACACAATGTTACTGCCTTCAGTGTATTATAATGCTATAATATTCATTGCACATTATTACACTGTTTGTTAAACGTAAGTCATGTCAAACTTTATGTTATGTTGTCTGTGTACACCACTGCTGTCACTGTGTTGTGTAATACATTTATTGTTAAGTAATCATGTAATGTTACCGTAAGTAACTGTAATATATTAACCAAGGGTGTAGAAGTTTTATATTGTACTCAAAACTCATGCTGCTATCCCCACCACCCAGCTATCATTTGAAATGTACTCAGCCTTCAGTGTTACCTTTGTGCTCTCCATAAAGAGGTGCACTATTCTCACCTGTTGCCACTTATAATATTAAAAAGAGCATGTTACTGGTGCAGTCCTGTTACATAAGCATTTTTGTAAAGCTTTATACAATGCAAACTAATTTAGACAGTTCTAAACATTCTTTGTTGTTTGTGTTGCAAAGTTTCTGGGAGATGTTTAGCAAAAATGTACTCATTTGAGTATAATGAGTATGTCTAGCTACACTCTTGACATTAACCACAAATTCTCAAGTTCCCTGCTCATCCATTTATAATTTATCAGCAGGGCAAAGCCTGTCATAACAGTATGTGATAAGGGGCAATATAGTTCTGGTATTATTCAGGAGTGTTATATGAATGTATTGTTATATTTTTAGCACACATAGTAGTGTTAACATGCAAGAACCACTACTGAATTGTAGGTGCATATTGCTTTACAAGCTAAACTGTTTAGTACTGTACACATGTGCTCATACCACTCAGTCTATGGCAAGCTAACAAATAGCTTTATGTGCATTCAGGCAAAAGTGTACTCCACAGTTATTTAACTAATTATGGCATTCTATACATATCTGCAATAAAGTCAAGCTTTCTGCAGTTACACTCGCTGTGGTTGTATGTCCTGCAGCGTATGTATATTTCTTTGCAATACTGTTTTTTTTTCTTCAAATCACTGAAAATGTAATGGGTTGGGTTGACTTTTATGTCAGTGTCTCTGCTCTAAGCACTCCTCTACCACATATCAAGTTATGAAGTGATGAACCTTCTATGCTGAGGTCAAGAGCTGGGTGCAAGGGGAGAGTGAATGTGGGAGCTATCACTATCATTCATGTAGAATGCCTTGAAACAGTGCTTGGAAGCTCTACCCCTACATGCTGGCATCATTCAGAAGGCAATTGTGAGATGTTAGGCATGACCTTTTATTAGGTGTGTCCTCATCTCCAAGAAAAGTGACAATACCACCTCTCATTGCCCATTCATCTTATCCAGATGCAATGAATGTTTTCAGAAGTCAAAATGGCCATCTGCTACATTTCAGAATACTGTCATTATCTCTGCCCTCAAATAAAGGTGAGCAGGCATATAGTCTCATAATTCCTTTCCCCTGACAGGTCCATTAGGTTACTGGACTGCATAATGTACCCAGGTCTGAGTCATTGCCATAGCTTCATCCCTCTGCACCAATATAGCTGGTTTACTCAGCAAGACTTGCATACTTCGGCACATGCAATGGATCAGCAGGTGCTTATAAATATTGTGACTGTGTGCTGTCAGTTACCAGCTTACTAAACATTTTGCAGAGAATAAGATTGTGAAGTACTGCATGCAAATGAGGCTTATTAGTGATGTATGGCATTGAAGAGCTAAATATGGTGCCAATATGTCACACAAGTCTGTAGTATTCTGAGACATGCACATATATGAGATTATGTCCTCTTCAGAGGTAGTATTGTTTCCTGAAACAAAGCTATGTCTGCTTATCTATTATATCTCATGCACTAGGCTAACATTGTTGGTCTCAAACAGAATTGGGTTATACAGCTGAGCTTCTTGATGGTCTTCTTTGTCTGAATGCATAGTACAAACATATAACCCTATTTGTAACTTTTTAGGATTGTGTTGTGTATGTACATGACTGTAGTGGTCCAAACTTGTGTTAATGCTGAGACTTGCATGGAAAATACAACTTGAATATTGTGATACTGCCTATATTTGTGATAGAAGCTGTTTAACGTAGATGGCAAAACTTCCATTGCACTGCTTGTTTTGGGTACCTTTTGTGGATACTGATGCATACTTTTCCACATATGTGTGCTTCCTATAGCTATGTTATATTCTCCAAATAGAAAGTAGTTTACCATCCACAATAGTCCATGATAGTATACTGCATACCAGTTCTATGTGTATGTAGTTGCTGTGTATAAAAGTGAATCACTATGATGTTCATATTTTCTCCTGTACATGTGTGTGTGTGTGTGTGTGTGTGTGTGTGTGTGTGTGTGTGTGTGTGTGTGTGTGTGTGTGTGTGTGTGTGTGTGTGTGTATATATATATATATATATATATATATATATATATACTGTTTAGCATCTCAGCACTTGAAATGCATAGTGCCAATAAGTTGAAAAAAAAAAGACTGAAAACACAGAAGAGCAAAATTTCAAAATAGATATTCTCCATTAAACTTCTTTTTGCTGTCTTCAAGCCCCCCTGTACCCCTCCAATATTGGGAGGCAACCACTACACACCCCAAACTTGTATATATATATATATATATATATATATATATATACACAAGTATATACACATATATCTATCTATCTATCTATCTATATATATATATATATATATATATATATATATATATATGTCCCAACGAACCAATGCAAAGGAAATAAGCCAATGCAGCCAAACTCAGTGTAGACCCGGTACAACAAATTCAAGAGCTAGTCCTTTGCGAATCAATAGACCATAATACAGGTAGTTTGGAACTGTTTATATATATATATATACTTCAATATAACCATACCTTGGAGAAAAGAGAATATTCTGATAAATGATATCTCAGACTTAGTACACATAAGTCCAATCTTTTGGCCATTCAGTCTCCACATTTCAGGATTCATTCTAGTAAGGCATGACATTTCAGATGGTTACCATACTATTTTCTTCTTTACTTTTGAAATAAAGACAGAGATGTGGATTTAATTTAAAATTGTTCATTTATTTGTCCTTTGTTGACTAGGTTGGTCTCATTAGGCTAGTAGCCTTTTTTCAGGGGAGAACTTTGGTGGTGTTTATATGGGAAATTTGGCCAGGGCATGAGGGAAAATTGCCCTACTTGTCATTGTTGCAAGTGGGACCCATTTTGCAGGTGCACTTCCTGTTTCCATTCATGGCACAGAAGCTGCACAGAGAAACAGGGAGGCTGATGGAGAGAGAAGGAGATGGTGGAGTGGTGAGAAAAATGGAGGAGAAAGCAAACATCAAGACCAGAGCATGTGCGCAGGATTCTGAGGATATATTACAAAAAATTTGTTTGAGAGAGATAAGTCAGCAAATGATGGATGCATAATTACAACCCTCCAGTTGTGAGGGTTGCGGTATGACTTACTTGAAGAAATGGTGACACAGAGTGAGCCAAATAATGAAGGAAATGTTTTCTGGGGGAACATTATGGAGAAAATATAAAAGGGGAATACAGAGACAATCCTGAAGAATAGTGGTGAGATGGAAAAGAAAACCTATGCAGAGACAGTAAAACAAAGGAAAAGGGTAGTAACAGAAAAGTAGACAGAAGAAAATGAAAAACAGAAGAATGTATTATGCATTCAAAGTAAAGAAGACAAAGATGGACAGGTATGAAGCATGGGACAATTTAATAGCTGCTGTAGTATAAAACACATGAGGTAAGAGCATTTATTCTTATTAAGAACAAATATTTTTGACATTATATTTGAGACTGTTTTTTCAATGGAAAATTTTCTTGGTGAAAATGTAAAAAAGAAATACTGTAAACCGTGGAATCCTTATGTGATAAAAGCATTTAACAAGGAAACAAAAAATAAAATGTATGTACTGTTTTGAATAGTGGTAGAAAGAGAGACTTTCAGAGGACATTTGAAAACTTTATGTAAAGAAGTACTGAACAGTGAAAAGGGTTATGACAAAATGGGTTTATGGACTGGTATCTGGGATTGTAACATTGTTTTAAAAATAGAAAGAGAAAAATATACATACACCAAGCATGATAACTGTGGAAGGGAATACAGGTGTTGTAAAAAAAACTGGGGATAACTCAAAAAATTTTTTTTTTCTGGAAAAAAGGACACTTGATAAGTAACTGTGACAAAAGAAAATGTCATATTTGTGGGAAAATGGGACATGGTGCAAAAAATGGGAATGGGAATGTTATAATTGTAACAAAATCGGACGTTTATGTATGGACTCCAAAAATGAAAATAAGAGTAAGGAAAAAGAAAAAAAGAAGAAAATGAACAAAGAGAAGAAATTTTACAAGTAGCAGATGTAGAAGAAAAATTAGATAAGAAAAAAATAATAGAGGACATAGAAGTTTCTGAAATAAATGATGAAGAAGATATAAATTGGAAGGTAGTAAAAAACATTATATTGGTAAAAGGGTAAAAGACAGCAAAAGCATTTAAAGGGATACGTACAAAAATTAAGGAATTGATGAAAAAGAATCTATACAGCTAATGACTGGGGTTGGTGTAATATTGGGGGTGTTTGACTCATGGATGTAGGGTACAGCATTTGATTCTCACCTTTGGGGCTCCTGGCTGGGCTTAGAGAGGCGTGTTATAAAAGCTAGCCTTGTACTTAGCCAGAAACTTAGGAAACAATGAATCTAATGGAAAAGGGAAAATTAAAAGTTTAGAGTATTTTTTGTAAATGTGATTAGTATTATGAATATAGTAAGAAGAATAGAGATTTTGGAGAAGTGTAATACATATGATGGAGATGTAATTATATTAGAAGACATGATATTTTAACAAATCAAGAAAGATTACAAACAGAGAAACTATGGGGAGGAAACATAATCTGGAATATGGAAAATGATAGATATTCTGAAGTAGCCATAGTCTATGGAAGTACAGTAAAGATATTAGATGTAACTTTAGCAGAAAAATGGGATGATTAACTATTATACATTTAAAATGGAAAGAGTGAGTATATAGTATTATAGGTTTACTATCAAAACCTTGAAAGGCATTCCATCGAGTAAAGACATACTCGAAAAATAAACTTAAAAAAAAAAACAGTGGGCAGGCACAAAGATGAAAACAATAATGTCGACAAGTCCATATTCAGCATAGTTAACATTATCCAGTGTACCTTACTGGCCAGACATGTCCAACTAATGCTTTCCGGGGAGCAAGCCCGCCTGCACCCCCCACACCCTTTTCTAATTATATATACAAACTCCAAGATCGCACTATAGTGAGGAAATGGGTACATTTCCTGATCACCACTGTAGTGCAATCTCCAAACAGAACACTGACCCCACAACAGTGAATGCACACTAGTATTTATAGTTGTGGAGTAGATCATTTTTTTTTTTTTTTGCACATTTGAAAATTGCTGTTCGAACATGTGCATCTTGTTACCCTGCACTTCATTAAAGTGATAGTAAACCAGTATTATAACATCATATGCTTATACTATTTGGAAAGAAAGTTAAAGCTTATTTCATCAGATTTTAGGCTATGTAGAGATAAATAAGAATATTATAATAACAAGAGACTTTAATTGTGATTTGATGCAAGCATTAAGAAGAAAAGAAAATGATATAAGAAAAATATTAGAACTTATAAGATGTGATAATTTAAAACTTTACAACAAAAATTGATGGACTTACAAAAAGGGTATGCATAGAACTGAAAAAGATTATTTTATAGTATCAGGTTTAGTTATAGGAGAAGGGGAAATAGTTGAAACAGGATTTTCTGATCATCTTCCAATATGGCTAAAGATAAAATAAAACAAATAATATATAAAATAGGCAAAGGAATAAAAAGGATAAATGAGAAAGCATGGAATATAGAAGAGACACCAAGAGACACTACGAAGAGAACACTAAAATTACAATTATGGAAAGATCACATCATTATGAGAACACTTTATACAATTGGTCTTAGTGGATGATATTCAAAGAAAAATATAAAAATATTTTTTTACAGTAGCAATCTGATGTGAAAAAAGCAGTGAAAGCAAAATATAAAACAGCATATGACAATGCATTGGAAGATTTAGAACACAATGACCAGAGAGTACTTTGATAAAGAAAATGAATTACGTGAAATAAATCAATAAATATTACAAAAATGTCATATAAGCAAAGATACCGTTTACAAAAAAAGAGAAGCTTTGAGTTACTTAAGCAGCTTAGTGAAGAAGATGGCAGTGTGATGAGAGAAATAAAAAAATGTAAAAGGAGAAATATAAAGAACTCATTAAAAAGATTGTCGACAATGTAGTACAATATGGAGAAGCAAAATTAAAAAAAGAATGTAGTGAAAAAATATGGAAACTAAAAAAGTTAACAGACAAAAGAGAATAAAGAGTTGGAAAAGGAGATTTCTTTAAAGGAGGAAGATTAAGTGCTAGGACAAGTAAATATAGATTTGACTGCAGAACCAGATGGAATAGGGTATGAAATGTATAAAAATGTAAGGGACTGGCAAAAACATATATTTGAAAGATTTTGAATGAGCAGTTAAATGAAGGTTTTATCTATAACAATTATGTAGTGGAATTCACATGGAACAAAGAAGACAAAAACAGTTAAAAAATAGACATTGATAGTATTGAATAATAATGATTATAAGATTTTTATAAAAATGATTTATTTATTTCCAGTTTGATTACTGGAGAAGTCCACTGGGCCCAGAGAGCCTGTTTTCAGTGAAGACCCAGGGAGAAAAGCTTTATGAAACAGATTACAGTAAAGATAGCAGTCCAATAAAAATAATAGTACAGGTACAAATACTATAATAATATAAATGGAATTTGAAACTAAAATAGAAACTATTATGGAAGATAGTATATATATATTATAAAGAGGAAGGGTTGTCAAAATTATTAATGATAGAGAAATTGTGGATGATATTAAGAATAGAAAAGAAGTAAATATCATGATAGGAGACCTTAATAAGGCATTTGATACAAATGGAAAGGAAATCATGTAATATAATAAAAGACTATAATCTAAGTGAGAACGTTAGGAAATTATGTCTGTCAGTGTATAGTGATAATAAAATAAAATACTTTTAAATGGCTTGTTAAGCCAAGAGGTACATATGAAAAGTGGTGTAAGACAAGGTTGTCCAAGGAGTTACATACTCTTTGCATTAGTTATGAATGGTGATAGCATGTTGTGTCTTTCAGCTTATCCCAGTTAGGGGTCACCATAGTGGAACTCCGGTCCGCTAATGTTTGGTAGTGGATTTTTATATGCTGCGTTACCAGCCCTGGTGCATAACCTTCAACGAAGGCATGCCCATTCACGCATGCCTCCACACAGAAGACGCTCTAGCTGAGAATTGAATGCGACAACATCTTGTTGTGAGGCGACAACTCTACCGCAGCACCACTACTGTGGATGAATGTGATAGTATGTGAAATAAATTACAAAATGAAAGAGATAGGGTATTTAACACCTGAAAGGTTAAGAATTCCAGTTCTGTTAATATATTCAAATGACATTATAATAATTAAAAAAATAAAAAGTTGGATAAAATAAGTAATAATTTGCACAAATGAGTGTCTACAGGAGATAGGAATGGCTTTAAATAAAGTGAAAGGTAAAGCATTAGGCGATACAGTAAAGATAGGGGATATACAATTTATAATGAATGAAATCTGGGAATAAATATTTAATTACAATTCAATGGGAAAAAGCAATACAAGTCTTTTTTTTTCTGGAGATCATATAAATTTTCATTCAGAATAAATTCAGTACTGATGGGGAAATAGCATACTTAGCAAGTATTATTATTATGCCAACAACATTTGAAAAGCAATTAACGGGGGGCAGAGCCTGAATGGCTAACTGAAAGCAGCTGTATTTTAGAGCTCCATATAACTGGTTAAATGAGACAGGAAAAATATTCTTTTTTTTTTCTTCAAAGTATAAAATCTTATAGATAAAAGACTAATTTGCATAATTAGAAACTTTGGTGAAGTTTTCCAAATAATTTCTTGTCAAAAAGCCTGGAGATATATTCACTTGTTAAAATGAGCAACTCAAAGAATTCTCATCAGGATGCTGCCTTATGAAGGAATTACAACAGATGGCATCTACCCTGCAGGAGTTGTCTTTGAAGATGGATGATTTTAAAGAAAACCTAGAAAATCTTAAAACAAGCAGCCAAAAACAGGCTGACACCCTCAAGGAAATGCTACAACAACATCAGGCAAGGATAACAGGAATAAAGGTTTCTCTAAATGACTTAGAAAGCAGACTTAAGGAAGTAGAAACACAGAAAGAATTGCTTCTTAAACAAAACACCTGGTTGGTTAATAAAGTAGATGACTTGGAAAATAGGGAGAGGAGAAATAACAACAGGATTTTAGTATTACCTGAAAACACAGAAGGTGATGATATTATTTCCTTTTTATCAAGCTGGATCCCTGACTTTTTAAATTTAAAAGAAGGACTTTGCTTTGGCATTGAAAGGGCACACAGAGCTCTTGGGAAAACTGCCACTAACTCAAACTCTCCCCCTAGGTCAATAATTATCAAATTTTTTTCATACTTGGATAGGGAACTGATTTTAAGATCTGTTTGGAAGAAGGCACCTCTAAAATATAAACAAAGCCTGATACGATTTGATAACGACTATTCATCTAGAATAATGGAACAAAGGAAAAAGTGTGGCCAATGATAAAGTTTTTGAAACAAAATAACATCAAGGCACAACTTGCATATCCAGCTAAGATAAGAATAATGCATGCCAACAAGATGAGAACTTTTATTGACTTAGAGGAAGCCTCTTCATTTATTAAAACTAATAATGTGATTACTTTACCAGAAGATATGGATTGGATGTCACCTTCTCTCAAAAGAACAAAAGAAACAAATGTCTGGACATGCGTCAAAAAGAAGAAGCAAAAGACTGATACTGTTACAGCCAAATCTCTCAAAGCATTTACTATGATATGAATTGTTTTAACATTACTTTAAAGGATCAATTTTACTGCTTGGAATTTTAAAACAAAGGTAACTAACTACTGGAATCTTTATCTATATTTTTTGAAAATAGATGACACATGAGAGTTTTCACATTACCTCAGCTATGTAAAACAGGGTATTTTTCTTTCACAGAAGGAGGGTTAAATAGCACATAAAATATTTATACTGTAAATCAACATATATAGTATATGTGTATTTTCTCTTAATTTTTTTCTTTTCTTTCTCTCTCTTCTTTTTTTTTTCTCATTATTTATTTTAACTGCATCTTGTCTCCCTTTCTAAATTCTCTCCTATTTACTATACTAATACAGTCTGCATATATTTAATAACTCACTTTCTATACATAGATAAATAATAGTCTAAAATAATCTAGTTTTAAGGTAGACTAATTGGAATAGTGAACTTAATTAATTGTTATTACAATATTTATTAGATTAATGATAATCACTGTTATGCTTATTGGGATTGGGGACATGTTCGTGATTAACACTGAAATGTTCCATTTATGTACATATGTCCTTTGAATTATTTTCTTTTAGTATTAACAAATACATAAAAAAAGGAAGGAAAATATACTATTGGTTAAGAGAAGTGAAGCTTTCTCCACATTGTATTTGCATTGCCATAGCAACAGTAAACAACTGCTACAGTTTCTAATGACCCTGTGAACCTGCAAAGTGCATTTAGCCTCACAGATAACAAATAATAAGAAAACGTAATGCTGTTTAGTTATTAAAATTAAATTAAAAACAACCTAAGCAAAGTAAAATAAATACATAATAGGACTTTATCTGTAAATATTTTATGATTTATCCTCATAGGATTACATATTCCTGAAAACACAACTGAAATGTTCCCAAACTACATGTGCACTTATATGTCGCTGCTTGATTAAAAAATATTACTTAGTTTAACATGCTGATTTCACAAGCTGTCTGCACTGTAAAAGCTTCATTTTATATGTTAATTGAAATTGTCAGTCTCTAGAGCATATGAAAAGATACAGATTACTTTTTGCATGTTATCTTTGCAGTTACCTCATATTCTGTACAAACTCACTTGGTAACTGATAGTTATTCATTTAAAATAAAAGTTGAAATATTAAATATGCCCTTGAAATGCTATTGACATTTTGACAAAATATAATCTGAACTGTAAAATGAATGGCTTGGAAGAAGTGAGTAATGCATAGATTTCAAAGACAGTTCTTGACACTACAGTAAAAGTAAAAGTATGTATTCACAAGAAAGTATTGAAATGT
Source organism: Protopterus annectens (assembly GCF_019279795.1). NCBI lineage: Eukaryota > Metazoa > Chordata > Ceratodontiformes > Protopteridae > Protopterus > Protopterus annectens. The sequence continues at coordinate 193,225,602 of NC_056730.1, forward strand.
TTTAGTCTTCCAGTTAAAATAGCTTACTGTCAACATTTTGCAATATCAGAAAGTTTGAAGAGCTAGGAAATTACTATTCTTTGTCTTTATAATGATTATTAGACAGATGTTAGACTCTGCTTAGTTTAATGAACTGTGACATATGTTTATGAGCAAAAGTGGACTCAGTAACTCACATTGGATTACACATTCCTGGAAACTCAACTGAAATGTCCCCAAATTACTTGTGAATTTAAATGAAACTGCCTGATTAATAAGCATAATTTATTTTAACAACCTGAATCCATAAGCTATCTGCTCTATATATGCTAGATTATATATGTCATGTGCATATGACAGGCTCTAGAGCACACGAAAAAATACATATTATTTATGCAACATGCTATATTTGCACTAACCATACATTCTAAACTAACTCAATTGGCAACTGACAAGTTATTTATTTGAAACATCAGTCTAAATATTAATTGTGCCCTTGAAATGTTGTTGCCATTTTGACAAAACAAAACCTGAACTGAAAAAGGAATGATTTGAAGAAGTGAAGTATTGTACAGATTTTAAAGACAACTATTGACACTACAATATAAGTAAAAATGTATACATGCAAGGACAAATTGAAATGCTTTATACTTTTAGTTCAAATAGCTTATTGCTAACTTTTTGCTTTATCAGAAAATATAAAGAGCTAGGGAATTATTTCTAATTTGTCTTTATAATGTTTACTAAAGTGAAGTTAGTCACTCACTTGTTTAATGGACTGCGAGTCATGTACAAGACAGACTACTGAATGTTATTTCTGTTTACCTATGTTTGCTGAATTTATTTTATTAGTACTAATTTAAAACAAGGGAAAGAAAGGGAAGGGAAATCTCTGTTTTTGTTCAAGGGAGGAGAGGCTTAAGAGTATTCTAACTGCCCCGAGAACTCTCTAAGATGTTCTAAATACCATTGATTAATACGTACCTAAGGTAAGTCTTGATTACCATATAGGTGCTTTCACATTCATTCTAGACCTGATATGATTACCTATTCTGGAAGCAGGAGGTGCCCTATGTAGAATGGGAATTGTCAGGGTGATCATAGTTCATTCTTAGACTTTGCTTTGTAAATCTATAAATATGTAAAAGCACTGCACACTAGAATGTAAGGCGCCGCAACTCAGAGTCAGAATACCACTGATAAGCCATGTCTTTTCATAATGTAAGTTGAAGTTGGTAAGCTGAAGATTGGGAAAGTAAAGGAAGACAGTACACCTACAGTAAATTCATATTTCATTGGTAATCACTCATTGTCTCCTGTCGATTCCTTTTAGTCAAATTATTTTAGTAATAATCTATTTGTTGTTGCCTTATATAGTGTATGCTCCTCTGTTGCATTTAATTTATCCAAAATGACATATCTGACATATTTGGGATCTCTTAAGGGTAACTAAATACTGGATATTTTCTAAGTCAACTTAATAATTGTTTACACTACTAACATTCCAGCCTGATATATAAAATACTATAGAAAATAATATAATAATATAGAATTCCATATCTCTTTTAAGAAAATTCTCCATATAATAATTTAACATATGGAACTCAGTTGATATTATTGGTTAAAGGTATGAGTGATAATCAAATAGATCTATCTTTATCTATTGGATTAGGAATGACTTTCATTCCATGTTTAATGGGAAATTCATGTTTACTTATATTTGGTACTTAAGAATTAATGTTTTATAGAAGTACATTTTTAAAGCCTGAGCAGAATTTTACCCTACTTGTATTTAAAGAAGAAAGAACATTAAATTACACTCCCAGGTTTACACACACAAAAATAATATTAAATGTTATCAGATAATATGTTATAGTTACTATAATCAAAATAAATAAAGAAGCAAAAAGTTTCTTCCAACAATAACTTGAAATGGATTTAACATTCTTATTATTAAATACTAATGGCTTAAATAATGCAAATAAAAGATCAAACTTGCTAAAATATTTAAATCTAAATAAGGCACAAGTAGTATTGGTCCAGGAAATGCATTTTAAGACTAATGATAGCTTTATTTGGAACCCTAAGGATTATACAGTCTTGGCTCAATCCTCCAATAGAACAAAGACAAAAGGAGTATCAATTCTCTGGAAGAAAAACATAATTACTTCAAAAGTTATTTATAAATATGAAGACAAAGAAGGTCTACTAGCATTTGTTATAATTAAATTTAATAACAGAATATGGACCTTAGCTAATCTATATTGGTTCCCAGGAATTGGAGGAGGAACGGTTAAAAAATACCTACATTTTATTTCCAACAATTATAAAGGAAATCTTACACTGGGAGGAGACTTTAATTGTGCCTTTGAAGCTTCTGAAACCACCAAGAAGTCTTTTTGCATAGCAACTATTTCAAAATCCTTAAAAAGATGGATTGATTCATTTAATTTAATAGACACTTTTAAAGTAAAAGATGATAAATCCTTATTATTTTCCCCATAAAGACCATAGATTTGGAACACAAACCAGAATAGACAAATTATTTATAGTTCAAGATTTACAAACAAAAATCCTCAACTTCTCAATAGTTCCATGCCCTTTCTCAGATCATGAATCTCTGATAATGAAGCTCCAAATAGAGTTTAAACCTTTAATCAACTAGAATTCCATCATATATCATGAAAATTAAAGAATTCAGACCCTGGATGTTGTCAGAACTACAATTATTTCTTGAAATTAGTAATACAACAGAAATCAGTAAAGTCATGGTTTGGGACTCATTAAAAGCGTATTTATTTGGTTATACCCTTAGCTGGTACAAAAGCAAAGTCAGAGAGTGGGAATCTGAATCATTAGACTTGCAAACCAGACTCTTGACAACAAAATCTAAAAAAAAAAAAATCAGAATTCTCCAGAAGTCAAAAAATAAATAGAGGAATTAAATAAAAAATATAATGAAATTCTAACACAGAAAACTTGCCTAGCCTTGGAAAAATTAAAAATAAACTCATTAATCACCTACCCCAGATATCTACATAACTTATCTACAAGAATTAAAATACAATCTAAAGCAAATGACATTAGTAGTATATATCATGAAAGGAAAGGGAAAAAAGTATCAGATACAGGAGACATCCTTGAAGCATTTTGGTTCCATTATATGGAACACTTCAAAAAAGAAGATTTTAGATACCAACCAAATAAACTTAGATACAAACCTTATCAATATAAAAAGAATTCCCGAAAACTTAAAACTAGACCTACAAAAACCTATATCCTACAAAGAAATTGTTGACAAGATAAAAGAAAGTAAATTTAACAAAGCTCCAGGGATAGATGGTATAATTACGGAAATTTACAAACTCTTCCCTTCAACAGTAATCTCCCTTTTTCATAAAACTTTGCTAGAAGTCCAGTCAGAAGCAAAAATATCACCCTCATGGAAATAGTCTCTCATAACACCAATTCTAAATGATAATAAACCATCAGACCTTTGCACCTCATACAGACCAATATCATTACTGAATAATGATTACAAAATATTCATGTCAATCCTAGCTAACAGAATGAAAATCCCACTTTCAAAGACAATTAATAATGGTCAGGCTGGATTTTTATATAACAGGCACACACATGATAATATTAAAAGGATACTTACTCTTATAGATTATGTGAATAAAGAAGATAGAGAAGCACTTTTAATTGGATTAGACATAGAAAAACCTTTGATTCCCTCAACTGGGAATATCTATTTAAAACTTTAGCATTATTTGAATTTCCTCTTCCCTTCATTTTATTACTAAAAAACATATATATTAATAACTTAGCCTGCATTAAATTAGGTCCTTTCACCTCAAAATCTATCCATATAATGAAAGGTACTAAACAAGGATGCCCCCTTTCTCCTATTTTATTTGCTTTGGCTATAGAAATACTTGCAGGAATAATATGCAATAATCCAAGAATAAAAGGAATGGAAGTCTATGATCAGTACATATCTAAAATAATGCTTTTTGCTGATGATATTTTATTAACCCTATCAAATTCCAGAGAGTCATTAGGAGAGCTAGAAGAAGTTGTTGTTGTTATTGTGTTTTTCGGCTTTTCCCGGTTAGGGGTCGCCACAGCGGAACTCTGGTCTGCTAATGATTGGTAGTTGTTTTTTACATGCTGAGTTCCCAGCCCTGATGCACAACCTTCAACGAAGGTATGCCCATTCGTGCATGTCTCCACGCAGAAGGCACTCTAGCTGAGAATCGAACCGGACAGCATCTTAAGAGCTAGAAGAAGTAATAGAGAAAATTTGTAAGATTTCAGGTCTACACTTTAATAGATCAAAATCAAAATTTCTATTTTTAAATAAGAAAAAAGAATTACAAGTGACAGATAAATCCATCATAGGAAAACAAGAGCTTACGCTAAATTATTTAGGAATAGTGCTATGCAAAAATATAAATGAAACAATATTAATAAGTTATAAAAACATTATTAAAACAATAATATTTATATATATAGAAAAGTGGAGCAAAATTATATTAACTTTTGAAGACAGATTGCAATTAATAAAAATGGTCTTATTGCCAAAAGTACTATATGTAGCATTATCAATACAGTTAATTCCTGAAAGATGCATTCTTAAAGAAATAAACTCATGTTTAATAAAATTTTTATGGTATCCCAACAAGAATAGAGTAGCTCTAACTCATCACATTAGACACAAGAAACAAGGAGGATTGAACTCCCCAGAAATAGAAACATATATAAAAGCATCTGTGCTTAAAACTACAATAGACAGGATAAACCCAAATTATTTTGCCAACTGGAAAGAATTAACAATGGCTATATTAACAAATTAATTTAATCTGTTAAAAAAATGTAATAGTAGACAAATCAAACAAACCCTGGTACATACTATGCATAAGTATAAAATACAATATAACAAAACCTTCTAAAACAACACTGATTAATCATTACATCAATTCCTTTAGGAAACTTATTAATGCAAACATAGATCTAAAACTTTGGTTTGACCTTTTAACCCCATTTACCGTCACTAAGAACTTTCTTCCCAAAATATATAGGGAAACAATAACCTCCTGGGAACAAAATGGATTCTTATGCTGGTTTCAACGTGTAAATAAATTAAATGTTTTAAATATACATATGATAAAAACTGCTTACAATATTCCAACACAGGACTTGTTAATCTTACAAAGCATTCTAATTACATTCAAGATTTATGCAGATTAATTAATAATTCCTCATTTAAAGATATTCCAAATTTAATAAGTTTTCTGTATGACTTTATATATACTAGTTGTGAAAAGAAAAATTCCATTTCAAATCTATATAAAGAGGTAATAACATATAAAACAATTACCAACAATCATACTGGCAGTTCTTAACAAAAGGTCAGTCATTGCAGTTAACAGAAGAAATTAAAACTAACATCTTACTATAAGTTAATTACACCTCTAACACACAGTATTGGAAAACTGGAAATACTTACATAGAGCATTTTTAACACCAGATAGAATTAGAAAAGATCAGTACTACTACAAATGTTTTTTGCTGGAGGTGTGAAAAGTCAAATATAGCAGACTGGATTGATATTTTTTATGAATGTAATAAAATTAAATCATGTTGGAATGGAATCAATAATTTTTTACAAGCTTTATTTAATGAATCCTTTACCTTAACTAAAGTATTGATTATACTAAATGTAAATGAAGGTCCCTACCTGAATAAGACAAATATGTATTTGTTATGGACAATACTTGCTATATCTAGGAAATGCGTAACCAGAAGGTGGAATTCAAATACACCCCCGACCTTGGAAGTATTCTACACTTTATTGAAGACAACTGCATCGATCAAAATAAAAATCAAAGAACTATGAATCTATCCCAGGCCATTGGTAAATAATCCTTGGAAGAAAGTTATATCTTTGTTGGACACTCTGCAATAATCAATATTGTATCTCTGATAACTGATCTGTTAATTCTATATTCAATAACATACAGTGTATATAACTGAAAGTCAGGCTAATGTAAATATCGTATATAGTTGTTTTATGTAAATGTTATTTTAATTGAAAATAAAAAAAATATTTGAGGAAAAGCAATTAATGCAGACATTTTTTTCATGTATATGGGGTTCTAGATTAAACCCATAAAAAAGACAAGTTTTGTACATAAATAAAGAGGAAGGAGGTTTAGGGTTAATTAACGCAGTACTATATGTTGTTTCATTAAATTTGTACACAGTGTTAAAGTGGATAAATGAAAAAGATGAAAGATTAGTAGTAACATTGTATAATATAATTCTGATAGATTTTGGGGTATGGTAAAAATGAGTAAAAGAGAAAAAAGCATGCATAAATTAAGGAATAAAAGGTTGTCAAGGAAAAAAAACATTTTTGTGGAAAATAAAAATTGATGCTATAGTAAAAGAAAAGTATGGTATAAAAATGCAGTTTTACTATGTAAAAACAATGGAAAATCTAACAAATGGAAAAATTAAAGCTGTAAAAATAAATAAGCAAATGTAATCAGAACGTAGAATGTCAAGATTATTTTGTGAAAACTGGCAATAAATAAATTACCAGTAAAAGGAAATATGCCATATAAAAAGAAAAGTGACAGGACATGGTTTACATTGTCAAAAAAAAAGAAACCACAGAATGTGTGTTTTTGAAATATAAAAGAGTAAAAAGGGTATGGGGAAATATGTAAAGAATATTTTATTTAATATATAAAAGAAATAGATAAAAATAATCATGGATAAGAATAAATATGGGTATTATAAAAACAGAAGTAAAGGATATGTTAAAATAATATATAAAAAGTTATTTTATGTTAATGGGTTCTTTGAAATGAAAGAATAAATGAAAGTATGCTCATTGATAAATGCATTTTAGCAACAATATTAAGTAAAATCAGATGGTGGTTATGGAAAAAGTAGTGGGGGATCTAATACAGATGAAAATTTCATATGCTTGTAAAGAAAATTATGAATATGTGCAAACAGATTTGTATGTTTATATATTTGTGCATTTGTAAATGTTTGTAAATTTGTTATAAATAAGGATTCTTTTGTATATAAACAAAGGACCCCTGTTCTCTTCAATAGCTCAGGTAGATTTGAAAGATCTGACAGCACCTACCATCAACACAGGCATATGGGGTCTCAGTTTAACATCTCTTCTAAAGTCAACACACTCAGGAGTACAACACCCCCCCCTTATATTGCACTGTAGTGTCAGCATATTTCTACATAGTCTGGGAGTAATACTCACAGCTTCTTGCACCAAAGGCAAGTGTGTAATCTGTTTTGTTACTAACATTCCTTTAAACTTTTGTAGCACAAATGTACATACACACACACACACACACACACACACACACACACACACACACACACACACACACACATATCTATCTATCTATCTATCTATCTATATATATATATATATAGAGAGAGAGATTTGTCTGTCTAGATAGATGGATAACTATCTCTCTCTCTCTCTATGTGTATTTATCTAGATAGACAGATGGATAGATATAAACTGTATATGTATGTGTAGGGAAACTGAAGCTGGAATATCAGAACACTGCGGGTTATATTTTCATATCAGATTATTGGACTCGTTTTTCCAGTACTGACATAGTTAACACAGGATAAGGAGGTGCTACAGTCCAGAGGTGTCATCCTTCAGATGAGATGCTAAACTGAGATCTCATCTTCTTGAATTGTGATTTACTCAGTCCTACAGCAGTTTTTGAAAATAGTAGGGTTTGCATTATCATAATCACTTTGCATATCTCATACATAGTCATTAAATTCAATTTTAGATCAACATGTTCATTATATCCTACAAAAAATAAATTTGTGTATAGATTTAGATGCAGTTGTTATATTTCCCCAACAAGCTTGTGTCTACAAGGGCATTACATCTTATTTTTCTCAGTATTTTTCTATATATCACTCCGTATTATATAATGCAATTTCAGTCCCTCCTATTCAAATATAGGAAATACATGTTACTAACTACCTTGATCTATTTCTAGTAAACTTTCAGTCTGAATACATATTTTATGCAATTAGCTTCCTTAATGATCATATATGTTCTATGTGTTGTCATCCTTTTTTTAGTTATTTAATAACATCTTAGTCAAAGAGTCAAAGAAAACATGAGTTATAGATTCTTTCTCACCATAATTTGAAAACAACACAACCAACTAGTACTTGTGAACACAAAAAGAAAGTGAAACTTGCAGATGTTCTCCTTTTCCAAAACTTTATTCCATAAGCACTTTTGTAAAGACTAGTATCCAAACTTCCTCAGACCTGGTCTCAGACCCGGTCTGAGGAAGTTTGGATACTAGTCCTTACGAAAGCACTTATGGAATAAAGTTTTGGAAAAGGAGAACATCTGTAAGTTTCACTGTCTTTTTGTGTTCACCATAATTTGAAAAAGAACACTCAGTTTCTCTCATTTACCACATTGCATCTCATATTGAGTTTACTAAGTTCCCATGTGAAGTTCTCCACATGAAATCCCACAGAATTAAAATATAGCCTATTTAATTAAAACCCCTCTTGATTAATTTCTGTATTTCCAAATGTAACTTTTCCCATGATGGTATTTTGCGGTATTGCATTACAATGGAATCATAACACTTCTTCCTTTATTTGATAATTATCTTCCCATGTTTCCTTTGAACATCATATCTTATTTAGATAAAAGACTCACGTTTGCTTTGTATTTGATCTTGACTTCTTCATTTTAATTCCTTGTTTGAAAGCTCATGTACAATTTTTTTCACTTCTTTTTGTTGTAATTATGGTTTCCTCATGCAAATTGTGTTTCCTGATACTTAAACATATAATTTTCTCCTAACATTGCATCAACAAAACAATTTTATTAAGTTAAAAAGTTTGTATTTCTGTGAACTATATTCTGAACAGTTGTCCAATTACTTCCTGATTTTGTAACATCTGTGGTATCTACCGATAATGTTACGGATTGGGGGGGCAACAGCATGCAGCTCAAGACAATGACGTACTAAACTGAAATGAGTCCCACTGAGTAAGGAACAGATAGTAAGATGCTCTAACATTCTCTGTTAGTGAATCTCATTACCTGTTCTGACCTTAACTCAAACTTACCCAAGGCTTGGCATAGCAGCCAGTATATCTGTACCTTAACATCTCTGGCATTACATCTCTTCCCTCCATTAGTATAAGACTCACATAAAACAAGTTAATAGAAATTGAAGAGCTGTTTGGCCTAGTGGGCTAGTGCACTATACTATAGTTAACAGGGGGCAGGGGTTCAAGACTTGGGAGGGGTGATTATTTTCTATGAACCTATAACAGAATGTTCACCTCAGGGATCACACCAGTTGCCCTACTGGATAGGGGCACTGTGAACTAACATCAGGTGGCATGGTGCTCGGGCAATTTTTTTGGGCTAGGCTTGTAAAGGCTCCAGGGTCTTAGCCTAGTATACACCTATGAACATAAATTGACTAGTTAAATTAAGTCTTTCTTCCCTAACTACTAAACATCAGATTTTATGTTCATAGGTGAATATTAGGCTGACTGCCATGAAGGATCATTTTAATCTTACCTAATAACTTCAGGTTAGAATCAAACTCTGCATCTTGTGTCTGTGAGTTAAAAACCTTAACTATTATGCCAATCCCCCCCAGATTATGTGGTAAAACATGCACCAAAATGTATGCAAAAATATGCCTGACAAATCCTTTTAGTACTTATGAAAGGGATGTATCTTTCTAATGTAACTTAAATTCTCCAGTAAAATAACTAAATAATGATTTTTCCTAAAAGTAAATGTAAATGCTTGCCAAAAGGGCTATATTCTTTTAATACCAAAATATTGTTTCATTTTTAAGGATTTCTTCATGTATACCAAAGTGAATTCCCTTTATGTTTATTTGACAAGCCAAGATTTCAATTTCTTTCACTCCACCCTTCCTTCTATGAGCCAGATTCTGAAACATCAGCGTAGTGATGGCACATGCCCATTGCCATTCCATCCTCTTTGTCCTAAATATTAAAATTCAACCCACCCTAACAAGGTACTGAATTCAGTGGGGAACCACTACATCCAGGCAAAATAATGAGACTCAGAAATAGTCTATGTTAATTAAGAACATGACCTTGTCTGGAGGGGATGCAAAGTTGCCCAAGGACTTGGTGGGGCTGCCAAATCCATCTTAAGTTCTTGAGCAGAAAGAGCAGCTTCATCTGTATGATGGAACTTGTATTCCAAACATGGAGTTTGCCTGCAGTGCCAGTTTCATTATACAGGTGGAGATGCTGTGCCACAAGGCATTTCAACATTACAGTTCCATCTGAAGGACATGTGAATACAGATACGACAGCCAGAATGGCCTTCATGCTTGCATTTACCACATTCAGCAGAAGTGATGTGGCAGAGGAGAATACTGTACACCACAAGGGAATTACATCTTTTTCTTTAAAATAAAGTGAAATAAGAAATTATACTTGGAACTATCTTCAGTACTGACTATCACATACAGGTGGAGCTTCTGCCATGCCAAGAAAACGTTCCATTTCAATAGGCTTTGCTAATGATTTGCCCTTGTACATTGATGGCCTGCACCAATGTATTTCACCAAATAAATTTACTGTGCATCACCTGATTCCAAAGATCTCTATCATCTCCCATTAGCATATCTAAATGGAGAATGCTGGAGCCCTTTCTTTTAGAATCAGGTATGGTGTAACATGCTCAATTGGCATGTCACACTATGCTGAAGGGTTTTGGAATCTGGCCCCATATCCTTTACATTTTTGCTTATTTACCTCCAGGTCTACCTCTCATAAAATATCTCTAACTTTCTATTCTAATCCCAGTACTTTTTTCTTCTCTTTTATTAATAGAACTTACTCATCTAATAGCTGAATATTAAAAGTCATTTTCTTTTGTACAATTCAACTAATTTATCTCTCCATTAATATAGTTGACTATAGGAATTATGACTAAATCAAATGCAAAATGGATCAGTGGTTAATTCAGTTATATTCCATTTAATATCTGTAGTCTTTTTTCCAAACTGCCATTCACTGGTGGCTTTAGCTATCTTTATCACAAACATTTTCTATAAAAAAGTACCCAGGAACAAAATCATGTAACCTTAGAATTTAGGATACTTTTTTATATCATATTTTATCAAATGATCGATTAATGTCCCAAATCATAATACTTGTTTCATTTCCTTTATCATATCCAACATTTTTCTAACTGCATCTTACACACATTCTTTTCATTCTTCAAGGTACACCTCAGTTTCTAGTACAATTGGAGAAAAGTTATATAAACCTTAAGTGTATAATGCTAGGCAGCATATTATCTGAGTCCAGTATTCTTACCAGTCATCTGTTCTTCAGCTCTTTCATATTTTCTTTTTTCTTTAGACTTAATCATTATTCCTTCCATAAATGATTATTTCATCTTACCTTCCAAAACCCAATCATTACAAGCTAAATGCCAATTCCTACTCTTCATTTTCTTATATACTGATACGTTATGTTATCTCTTCCTGGACTACCATTTAATTTTATTATATTTAAAGCTGCTCTCACTTCTTCTAACAAAGTTTCACATTCTGGATTCAAATATCGATCAATAGGTGTTGTTTTCATCTTCTGTATGCAGTTTTCTTCTTTCTACATCCTTTTCACCATTAAACAAATCTTCTGTCATGACTATTAGGTCTAGCATATCTACAACGTTCCCCCTTCATTACAAAAGCACTCCATAACCTCGTTCATTTTTAATGTGTTTCAATAAAAAATATGATGCCTCTTCTTTAATGCTCTTTTATAGAAACCTCTTTTTTAACATCGTCTGCCCCTTCAATGCTCTTTTTATAAATTTGTAATTTCCTTAAAATACCCATTTTCACTTTTATTTTTGTACATATGTTCTTCTTTTATAATTTATAAATGTTCCTGTTTATTGTCCCTTCTAATTTTCCTTCTGAAAATCCCCTATTATGGAATCCTTCTATCTTCTAATATCTCTAACCATAAATACCATGAATCATTAAGAAAGGTCATGTCAATGTGAGCCTTACATATTGAGTCTTGTAATATACCTGCATTTACTGGATCCATACTCTTTTTCAGTCTTGTACAATATTTTGTCAGTTGACCTGCTAAAATTATTGATCTAAGATCTTAAAAATATGCTTCCCTCACATACCCTTTGTTTTTTCATGAAAGGTATTTCATAGATCCATAGGATTATACTAGTCTAAAGACCACTGGGGTCTTTATAAGCCTAGCCATGCAACTCAAATGAATGCTATGAGTTACTGGGCCTTAAAGATTATTTTAAGGGATGTATGTTAGTTAGGGCATGCTTTAATGTCTGCTGCTGTCCATCAGACAATTAGGTGTCAGACTAGGGTTGAATTTCCAATTTCCCATTCACTGGTCCAGGTACATTTAAATAAGGTAAGAGAAGGGCTCTGTTTCACATGAATGGGTAGCTTATTCCAAAGAATGGGGATACTCTGAGATCTGTACCTATCCATCTAATATGTCCTATTTTAAGTTGCGAGTAAAGTTTAAATCCTTAGATCTAGTAGTTCTGATGCTGTTCATTTTATAGATATGCAAAAGATCAATTAAAGCAGTCTATAGGAAATGGAATACAGAGATAGGGCTTTGAAGTAATTTGCATAGGACATTGTATTATGCCCTCTATTTGTTTTGTGAGCACCCTCTGCATATGTTGTAGTTGTTGCATGTGCCTGGTCAGGTACATATAGAAGGGGGATGTTATACTCAATGATAGATCTGATAATAGCTGAATACAGTGGCAAGATGACTTCCCTGGACCTAGATGCCATGCCCTTACTTATAAGTTGAGTGACATGGAGTGATTTTCTTACAACCTTAGACACATGTCAATCGAAAGCCAGGTTACTATCTACATGAGTCCTCAAATTCCTGACTACTGTGTTGACTTTTAAGTGTGTATTATCAATTATGTAGTTTCCTTGGATGGCCAACTTCCCAAACAGTATTATTATGTATTTCTTGGCATTGAGTTTTAAGCGGAGGCTTTTGAACCAGTCATTGTCTATGTTAGACCTTCTTGTGAGATGTTAATATCTTGGGGGGGGGGGGGGATTCTATAATTTCTTCTAACTTGCAATCATCTGCAAACTTGGTAAGCCAGAGCCCTTGACATTGGCCTCGCCTTCTGAAAAATAGATGCCAAAGAGGAATGGACCCAGCACAGAACTCTGGTGAATCCACCTGTGATGGGCCTTTTTATGGCTGTAGTGTCTCCAGTCCTAACTTCCTGGGTCCTGTCTGTGAGCTAGCCGGCTAGCTAGTGAGTTACGTTGGGGTTTATGCCTAATTCCATGGGTTTTTTTACAGTGCCCGAGTGGGGTATTGTATCAAATGCCTTAGCTAGGTTAAGCTAGACAGTATGCGCTATTTTGCTCTCCTCCATTGCCTTGGTGACCTTCTCTAAGACATCCACCAAGTTAGGTTGGCATGACCTGCCTTTGACAAAACCAAACTGGGTTGGGTCCAGTGTCTGAAGGTTTACTATATCATTGTTAATCATTTCCATGGTAATTCTTTCCATGGCTTTGCATATAAGACTAGGCAGACTAATGGGTCTGTAATTTCCGGGATCTGTTGATAGTCTGTCCTTGTGTAGACAGACTAGTGTTGCAGTCTTCCATTTGCTTGGCAAGAAGCCTGTACGGAGGCTATGGCTGAATAGTGAAACCAGTGAACTTGACAGATAACATTTAATGCTATTTTGAAAGCATCCTGTGATATTATCAGGGCCCTTTGAAGCTATATTCTTGACCTTAGAAAGCCATCTAAGACCTGCTTTATGCTGATAGTTGGTGGGATTATCTTAGATGGGATTTCCTCAAGGGGAGCATCTTGGGGTGAGAGGCGGGCCACATCTTTCGGCTCCATGAGTATGAATGCTTTTACCAACAGTTCAACACAATGCTATGTGATGCCTTTGAGGTTTCAGACATAGCTAAAGAAGGTCTTATTATTGGCCTTGGCCTGAGACACTATCCTGACCTCAAAATTTGCTTTGTTGCACTTAACTAGTCCACTTAGTTGCCTACTCAGTTTTATGAAGGAGCTTTTATCTTTTTTGGTGTTGCACTTCCTAATTTTAGGTATTGATATTTTTTTTCTTTTGTTGTACAACCTGATTAATTTTGGATTCCAGCAGTGTGGTTTGTTTTTTGAGATAGTTTTGGGCTTACTTCTGGTTGGCACACCAGCCCCTATGCAGTTGTTGTCAGGATTGTAGAGATTTTCTGTGAATAATTCCATATAGGCTGCTGTGTTATCTAGTTTTGAAGAGCTTGACATTTTAAAAGGTTATCACTTATTAGAAGGCAATTTGCCTTAGAGTAGTTTCCAACTGTTACAGGGCTTGTTAGGGTTACAGAACTGATTTTTATTTTGAAGGATACTGCATTGTGGTCTGACCTTACCATAGAGGACATGACACTGGGGAGAGGGGTGGAGCTTTACCAGGTCCATTATGTTTATATCTCTATTATGAGTATGCATTAACTGGTCCAGAGTGCACATGTTTACAAAGTCTAGGAATCTCTGTACATGAAAATTTGGATTTATGTACGATTCCCAGTTTTTAGAAGGATAATTATGTCCTCCATGAGGATGGTATTTGAATGGAGAGTGCCTCCAACAGGTCTAAATATGAGACATAGCTTTCATGGGACATACATGGTGCCCTGTTGCTTGCTAGGATATAGCATGGGACTTTGTCTACAGTAATTTGGATGTGGATGACCTCCAGTGCATCATTCTGTTTAACTAACCTAAACATTTGCTTATTATTGATGAAGATTGAGTAATGTCATCTTTAGCCCTTGAGTATGTAGTTGCTGCTCTAAATGTGAGGAAGGACTGAAGCCTTGCACTGCTGGGATACTCTCTGCTGCTTTAAACCATGCCTTGTTAACTGCACAGATGTCTACATTCTCCCCAAGCTAAGAAAAACTTGGAGAGAGTGAAACTTCTTGTTTAGACTGCTGGTACTGAGCAGTAACAACTTTAGATTTCCTTGCATCGATTTTGCTGTCTTGGAAGGTTTGTCAATTTGGCATTGTCTAAAAAGGCTATATTGTGGAGGACAATGTTTTAGCCAATATTTGAAAGCCTAGAAGGGAAAGGTGCAGACCAATATTGGCAAGTAATGTTGTTTGTTAACCATGTCTTCCCCTGCTGACAAATATTATATCCCTCCAGAATGACACCAAACACTAAGCCAGTTATTGAAGTCAGTCATTTTCTGTTCATATTATGGCATCATCCTTGGTGAAGGTTGAATACTGTTCAAAGCTAGGCAGATACCAGCCTGTGACACACAGTCCGAGAGATCCATTATGTATCTTTTCATGTAGTCTAGGGAGGCTCATCCCAGGTCATTTACACCGACATGGTCTATAACTGAATCGTTCTGGTACCTATGGTCCAATGACATGAGTGCATGCATAACTTGGAGGATCCTAGCCCCTGATAGAAAAGTAAACATTATTTTTTCCTTGTTCATCCTGGTGAGTGGGGAATCAGTATGTCACAGAATGGAGTCCATTTGACTAGAATCCTGGATAGTGTACTGGCTTGCCTTATGAGCTTGCCTTATGTTTCTCTTGAGTGCTTTCAGGTTTGCTGAGGATATTGTTTTGCAGGTGGAAACCCTGAGAGGTCTTCAGGGTTTGGGAAGATTACATTTAAGTGCCTCAGCATATGTAGGTCTATGTGTAGGGTGCATACATAGTATGGTGGGTGTAACGTGTGTTTCTGACAGCCAGATTTTTATTATGAATGTTTGTATACAAGAGTTTTGCCTCCATGGACATTGTGTGCATATACATCTCTTGCATATTGTATTTGTTTCTTTGAGGATTACAGGGTTGCTAGTGAATATTAGATATTTGTTACACTGTCTCACTATACTTATATCCACTGAAATGGCTGCATAGAAATTGGGAACGTGCATACCCTTGATGTTAGGTCCTTTATTTGATGAGCTGCAAGGGTTTGGTGCACAAGGGATTGGGTGAGCAGCACTCAGTATTATGTATCTATGGAAAACAATGTGTGGGAAAATACTTAGTCAGGTTACCAAAAGGGGCAGAGGTCAGAGACGCAGCCTATTAAAACCAAAATGGGAAAAAGGGGAGAAGGTTGGGAAAATTTTCAAACTGCAAGAACTATGCTAGCTATAGAGGGATGTAATCAAATAAGTGAGTATTGGAGCTCTACTGATATAACAGTGAGCTATAGGTTCTGCCTTTGATGTGGCTAATTATGTATTACCTGGCTTGATAATGATGTGATAAAATTCTGTACCCTTAAAGGGATGATGGGAGAGGATGGAATGACAGGTAAAGAAGTAGGTTGGGAGAAAAGGTGGGAGTGAAAAGTAGGTTAGATGTGTGACCTGAGGGAAGAGAATTAAACATACTATTGCCTGGCTACAGGAAGCAGAATGTCACATGGCGCACTTCTTTCTACATGTAATCAGAGAAAAGTCTTCACTGATGCTGGAAACAGATTCACAGCTATCTCAGCATTGTATATTGAACATCTTGGGTAATATTAAACTACTATATATGCTTGCCTGTTCTTTATGGTGTGTGCCACATATGTTAATAAAGCTGGTTATTTGCAGTTAGTCAAGGGGTCACAGTTGTGATTATACTGAGTGCACATATGCTTCTGTGATTGAATTAAAGCTCTTTGGCAAATTCATATTAAGCTTTTGCAGCTGGAAGACTTATTGCGTCTTTCTGTTTGCTGATTTCCAGCTGTGGTCAAAATATACCGGCATTACTTTAAAATGGTGAAAAGATAGACTTATTGCTCATTTCTTGAACACCATAGAAGGAGTTCTGTTAATAAGGTATAATCCTGAGGCACCTTAAAATGAGAGACATCTGAAAGCAGATAAACAATAAAAACATTCAGTGGTGTATGTGGACAGCTATATGTGCTAACATAGACTTTTTGGCTGTGTATACTATACATGATTGTTTCTGTTGTTTTGGTATACTTTTTGAATAATTCAGTCTTTGCTTGGAAGCATGAGACAGATAGTAGAGAAGAAGCAGGGGATGAATCCAAATGGAATTTGCCAGACTTGTGGAAAACACACGACAAGTTCCCAAGAAAGTTGAGTTGGCAGTCCTGTCATGGTTTGAAGTCCTGGAAACATTTATAGAATTAGTATAGGCTATAATGCAAGTAGGAGGAGTGTTTGGACTGACAGAAGGCTTCCCAATGTAAATGGGTGTCCATCACATTTCAGCACTGATCCCACAGATGTTATTAATGGTGACAGACTACATTAGAGGCAGGCTGGATGAGGCAGCTCAACAAACTGCTGTATGCAGATGATGTGGCATTACATGCAGACTTTGTACAAGAACTTCAGCAAATGGCATAGAATGGAATACAAGGCCGAAGACACATGGGATAAAAATGAGTGCAGACAAGACAGTGGTCATAATATATTAAATTCAAAGGAGTAGCAAAGCAACTGAGCCACAAGGCCATATCCACCTTTCTAGATCAAACCCTTAGGCCTTGTCTATCTTTTCAAGGACAGACATGCCAGTAATACCAGAGGTGAATGTATGAACACCCACCCAGTTATCCAGCCCCTTTTTAAAAGACAATCAGTGTTCGACACTGCTTAAGTGGAGAGAAGTCTGTTCCAGAGAAGAGATAGGTACTGCATGAAAACTCTATCTCTTATCTATCTCTCATCATTATCTTATTTCTTTGTTGGAGTAGATTTACATCCTTGGCCCTAGGGCCTATTGTTAGGTGGACAATTTGATTTATTGAGTTATAAGAGTGTTTGGACTTCTGTATCCCTAATTGCCTTATAAGCAAGATGCATGTCACCCCTATGGAGTTAATAACAATGTGAGTACAGATAAAGTCTTCAGTATTTCTTAGTTCAGATATTTTAGCCCACATATCTTTCTCAGTTACAAAGTTTTGAAGTATTTCCAATCGTCTGATATACTTAGTAAGGTACAATCCAATGGGTCATTGTACTTAATGATAGGGCCACTCAAGGCAGTGTAAAAGAGGATGAGACCTTCTTTTCATCTGGAAGAAATACCTTTTTCTTTAAGATAAAAGGATTTTCTAATTACTGTTGCAATGTGATGGTCAAATGTAAAGAAACTAGCCACCTAATTGCTCAGGTCTCCCATGACATTTTCATTTTAAATTGGTGTGTTATCTATACTATAAGCTGCTATTTTTGGTACTGAGCTTGAATCCATGTTTAGTACACAATTTACTGTCCAGTGTAAACACCTGATGGACTGCATGTATGTCAGAGGGAAATTGATTACACCCTCCATCTGTGAACTTACCATTATATTCAGCAACAAAGACAAGTGAAGATGTTCATTTTAATAGTCTGTGCTTGATTTGGCTAAGGACTTTAAGCCTTGTGTTAGTCTTCTTCTTCTGGCTTTTTCCTGTTAGGGGTCAACACAGCGGAACTCCGGTCCCCTAATGATTGGCAGTAGATTTTTACGGTGCTGAGGTGTCAGCCTGATGCCCAACCTTCAATGAAGGCACACCCATTCACGTATGTCTTTCGAATGCCACTCGACTGTGGGGAGGACATACAGACTCCACACAGAAGGCGCTCTAGCCGAGAATCGAATGGGAGAACCTCTTGCAGTGAGGCAATGATGCTACCGCTGCACCACCATGGCTACTTGTTAGCAATTCCAGTAAAAAGCTGCACTGCAGTTTCTGATTTAATTGGACATAACTGTTGGTAGTAAACTCTAGTTTCTTTCTTATATGGTGAGTGTGTGTCAGGCTTCTTCAGAACCTGTGTTTTCACTGAGGCAGTTCCAAGCCAGTAAGCTACAGAGCTAAGTGTCCTAGTTTTTCCTTCTTCCCACTCACCTCAATCTATATATATTTTTAAAACCAGTGTATCTGTTGTTGTTCACCCCAATGATAATTTGACAACATTGTAGTTTATTGGCCGTTTGGGCAGTTTTACCATCTCTTTCAACTTTCAGGTTTAAAAGCTCACATCTGCGCTTGTTTCTCACCTTTCCTGTAACTAGTCTAGTCCAGATACAGATTTTCTGTATCCAGGGCTGTTTGTAAGCTTCTGAGCAGTACCAAAGTCTGATTTTCAATTTTTCCCTTAGATCTGCTAGTTCTCTCCTCTCCTGCACTTTTACTAGCTTATTAGTTTAGCACTCTACCAGACTTCTTGTAGCAATTATTGTAGCACACAAAAGTGTTACCAGCACTAAACGTTTTACAAGGAAACAGCTCCAGTACTTATTATTAATGCCCACCCCTCCAGGAATGTCTAAAGGTCAGTTCCCTGTGGCTTTCCTATTAACCTGGTGAACATGGGCATCCTGAGGCAATGTAGAAACTGCCTCATGTACACTGACAACCCTCTCTGTTTACCCCCCAACACTCAGACTTGTGAGAGATGCACTTATATATCCAAATTGGAAGCCACAAACTCTCCAGCCAAGACCAGAATAGCTGGTCAAGAGGAGAAGGTCAACACTTGCACCACACTACATGGAATGAATAGCACCCCAGAACACACACCAGCACTGTCTTCACATAAAAGCACAAATCACACACCTACCTTCGCTGAGGCTCTCAATAAAAATCTACCCAAATAGCAGAGACCTCCAAGGCAGAAACGCACTTGACCACAACACAACACTAATCACGAGACACATAACTCTCCTAAACAGTGTGCCACTCAACCAAAGCCCCTAAGGCAAAACAGCATGCCCAACACACTAGTCATAGGTGACTCAGCAGTGAGGCGCACTTATGTCCCACTCACTAGGTTGAATAAGGAGAAAGTAGCAGTCAGCTGCCTGTCAGGCACCAGGATCCACCACATAACGCATGCACTCAGGTCACTCAACAACAGGTACAAATATGACTCTGTCATTGCACATGTGGGTGTCAACGACCTAAGATGTCCTCCCTGGACTACAGGGAAAGAGACATGGAGGAGCTCTTGGATTATGTAGCCCAGGTGGGTATGACCCTAGCCCTGAACAGCATCTTACCATCACCCAGAATGATACCACAGTACAAGCAGAAAATGATTGATTTCAACAATTGGCTAAGTTTCTGGTGTCATTCTAAGGGGATTCAGTATCTGTCTGTCTGGGATGACATGATTGACAGACCACAATGCTTTGCCAGAGATGGCCTGCATTTGTCACCCCTGGGCTTCCAGATACTGGCTAAGCCTCTTGCCACCCCTATAGTGCCTTTTTAGGTGGTGTTCCAA
This sequence comes from Protopterus annectens, assembly GCF_019279795.1. Lineage (NCBI taxonomy): Eukaryota > Metazoa > Chordata > Ceratodontiformes > Protopteridae > Protopterus > Protopterus annectens. The sequence goes on from NC_056730.1 coordinate 193,245,994, forward strand.
AGACCAAATTACCACTGTAACAGCTGCAAACAAATGCAATCTTAGGGTCATCCTGCTCAATGCTAGAAGTCTAAATCTCAAAATGCACTTGCTCAAAGCACTCCTTAAATGGAGAACATCGATATTTGTGTTGTAACAGAGACCTGGTTCAAGGCAGCAAAAAGCACCCCTGCACTACCAGGCTATAACTCATTCCACACCTTTCGGCACCAGAACTTGGACCGAAGCTCCAAAGATGATGGTGTTTCCATATTCATAAAGGATGCACACACATCCAGACTGGTAGCCCAACATAATGCATCTGCAATACTTCAGGTGCAGCTAACATTGGGTAAGACAGCAATTCTGGTCATACTCTGCTATAGGTCCCAAACCATGTCCCAAGACTCACACTCCATGTTCCTAAGCACCCTGAAGAATATTAGGGTCCAACCTAACACTCTCATACTGGGTGACTTCAACTACCCCTCCATTAACTGGGAAAACTACTCATGTACCAATATACTTTCCCAGGGAAAAAAATTTGCTGTTCCGACAAACATACACACAACTCAAGCACACCAAAATAAATAATCCACACACATACGCTTCACGAAACCCTATACTAAACCAGACATACACCACTAGCTACCCACTTACCTTAACCCAACCCTAACCCTAAGGTCATTAGCAATCGAACACTCACCTTACCTGCTCATTAACCCTAACTCACCTACCCCACCCTAACCCTCACGTCCACACAATCGCACATTTACCTGACCCGCGCCCTAACCCTAACTCACCTAACCCACTTCCAATCGCACACTCACCTTCATTCGCACATGTACCTTAACTCGATCCATAATCTTCGCTCCACAGTTGAGGAAATAGCAAAGCTGCAGAAACGGCCCACTGAATACTTTCCCTAGGAAAGTATTCGGTGTTCTGCAGCTTCGCTATTTCAAGCATTCACTCTACTGGGTTCGATATTATAACATTCAAAGTTTTTGAACTTCGATGTTATAATACAGACCCAGAACTATCACCCCATTAGCCTGACGAGTCTGATATGCAAAGCTATGGAACGCATCATCATGGACCTAATAAACAAGGATATAGAAAATCACCAAACTCTGGATCCTACACAGTTTGGTTTTGTGAAGGGTAGATCATGCCTGCTCAACTTGGTCGAATTCTTTGAGTCAGTCCAGAGTTGTGGATGAAGGCAAGGTGGTTCATACATCCTACCTTGATCTGCCCAAGGCCTTTGATACCATTCCCCACTCAGGAATAATAGAAAAACTTACTAAGCTAGGCATCAACACCTATATCACTAGGTGGGTTGCAAACTGGCTCACAGATAGAACCCACAGTGTGAAAGTAGCTGACTCCAGGTCAGACTGTCGACTAGTCATAAGTGGAGTCCCACAAGGTTTGCTCCTGGGTCCTCTCCTGTTTGGTATCTACTTCTCTGAAGTCCAGGCCAACACAAAGGGACTCTGGCTGACAAAGTTTGCAGACAATTGCAAGTTGGGAGCTATTATTAACTCCCCACGTGATGTTGACATCCTACAGAAAGGCCTCAATGAGACCAATTACTGATGCCAGAACCATGGCCTTAAGCTCAATGCCAAAAAATGTGTCATCATCCCCCTTGGGTAAAACTTGGTTCCCTTGAATTACCACATCGATAGTAGTCCACTGAACACAGAAGGTGTTATAAGAGATCTAGGAACACAGGTTGACAGCAGCCTTTCTTTTGACCTCCACATTGCCACTGTGGTCAGAAAGTCCTTCTATATGGCACATCTCATTACTAAGGGTTTTGCATCCAGGAAGAAAGATGTCATTGCCTCCCTCTACTCTTCCCTCATTAGGCCAGTCATCGAGTACAATGCCCCATTTGGCATGTACCTCACTAGACACCTGCAACAACTGGAGAGGCCACAAAAGAACCTCACAAAGAGGATCCTTTGCCTTAAACACTTGTCCTATATGGACAGACTCAAACAACTCCAACTATTCTCTGTCTCATACCAACAGGAGATAACCGCAATAGTGAAACCAATACAAAAAAAAGAAGCGGTTTGGGCACACCAGGAAATGACTCACTGATACAATAATTTATTGAAATAAAAAAATTCAGCACAAGCGCTTTCACCCTGCTACAATCAGGGCCTTATCAAGTGCATAAAAACACACACAATCCCTACCTCTTAAATACCCTGTTTCATAAAAAAGGCACCAGACCATCTTAAAGGTACATAGACTGGAAACAGTACATGGATAAAAAGCAATTAACAACTATTCATGTTGTTGCTCATAATGTAAAAAATCCTACAAGACAATAGCAATAAAACAGCTTAAAAAACAGCATAAAACATTGCCTAAATATTAGCATATGATCACAATATCTCCCTATTTTAAAGTTTACTAGCATTCTTTATCAAATAGGGTTGTTCAGACCTGGGGGGTTCATAGCATTAAGTTTCACCTGCCAGTAGATTTCCCTACAAGTAAGCCAGTTCTATTAATCACCCCCTCCCCCAGTGTCCATATAGACCTGCTCCAAGGTCCCAAATAAAAATCTTGTATGTGTGGGCTGTAAAGAAAGATGTTTATAAAGAGTGTTGTTCAAGTTCTTCTTAATACTATAAGTATGTTTGTATATACGCTTTCCCAATGGTGTTTCAGATTTCCCCACGTAAAAACTAGGGCAGTCCTTACATAGAACCAAGTAAATGATACCCTTGGTCATACAGTTACCCCTTCTAAAGTGTATTGCACTCTTCACATTGTTATCCATCGCTGTCTGTTCTTTACCGACAATATATTTGTAGTATCCACATCTCTCATATTTTCTTGTTTCAACCTCTCCCTGGTGTTTTGCCTCATTCCTGTACCTTTCAAAAACTTTTTTCAAATTAGTACCGGTCTTAAAAACAAATTTGGTACTCACCTATTTTTTGCACAATGTCTTGATTAAATTTTAACATTTTCCAATTGTTCTTAACCAAATCCTTGATTCCTTGTGAAGCATAGTTGTATTCAATCACCAAAGCCCTTGTGAAATGTTCATCATCATCCCTATTGTGTGAAAAAGCTTGTATATTTTCACCTAGTAAGGGCACATATTTGACACCCCACCCCTCACTGACTTCTAAAGCTACCTCCTCAATTAAACTGGCAGGGTACCCCCTTTCATTAAATAATTTATAAATCAATTTAATTTCATCATAGAGGTCAGTTCTTTCTGAGGTCATCCTAGCTGCTCTGACCATCTGACCTGTCACAATACTTCTCTTTTGTTTCCAAGGGTGCACAGTGGTATAAGGGAGGGAAGAATTACTAAATGTACTTTTTCTATGAATCCTAGATTTTAACCGTCCTTCAATCCAGTCCACTGTCACATCCAAAGAATCAATCCTGGTCTTATCATATTTGTGGGTAAATCTTAGGAAGTTTGTAGTGGTGTTGAAATATTCTATAAAGTGGACTAAAACATCTTTAGGTCCTTCCCATATAACAAAAATATCGCCCAATAAACGCTGATATAGTTTGATATATTTCCAATACTCACTATTAACCACACAAAGTTTCCCATTTCAAAAGAACTAGGTTGGCATATATGGGGGCACAAGCTGCCCCCATTGCAACACGTCTAATCTGTTTGAAGGTCTCTGGCTCAAAGTAGATGTAGTTATTCTCTAATACCAACCTCATAAGCTCAACAAGTACATACACCTCCAAATTAAGCAAAGAGCTTTTATCATTAAAAATTGCATAAAAAAGCTCCAATCCTTCCTCTGTAGGAATACACGAAAACAAATCAACAACATCAATGGTTAAAAAACAAATTTCTTCTACACAAACTTCAGGGGTTAAGCTTCACACAAAATCCCAAGAGTCTTTTAATAGATATGGGTACTCATCTACAATGTGTTTAAGTGAATGGCCTAAAAATGTGGCTATAGGGTATGTTTAGGACAATTCTCCAGACACAATGGGTCTATAGGATGGATTGGTGGTACTCATGTATCTTGGGAATACCAAATAAAGAAGCTAGTCTTGGCTTCTTAATCTGCAGTATTCCACCTTTCTTCTGGTCAGGCCTATTTTCCAGTATAAATTCTATTGCCAAGTCCAACTTCCTATAAGAAATGTTAACTTTGTTAATAGAGACTGGTACATAGACGTTAGTGTCGTTCAAAATTTCTAACATTTTACTTGAGTAGTCAATGGCATTAACAAGAAGGGTCTATATTACAACGTAAAACTCACAGGAGTCCAAACGTTGTAATATCGAACCAAAATGTTCGAAATACGAAAATAGTGAAGCAACGGCACACCAATTTTTTTCCCAGGTAAAAAAATCGGTGGGCCATTTTTGGGGCTTTGCTATTTCCTCCACTGTGATGCAATCTTGGAGTTGGTATATTTAAGTAGGGGGGTGTGGGGGGCACAGCCCCCCATGTTGTGGGGTGTGGGGGGGTGAAGCCCCCCACATTAGTTTAAGTTTAAAGTGTAAGTGTTTTTTTTTTTTGTACCGGAACAGCAATTTTTTTTTTTTCCCCTGCTGAATTATGCCATCCCTGACAGACTGATCTTGATTCACTTTCAAGGAGCACAGATTAACATGACTATCATGCAAGTCTATGCCCTGATGAGTGATGCAGAAGACAATGAAATCAAAGCTTTCTACAATCAGTCACATTACAAGATAGAACAGACATCCAAACAAGATTTACTAATAATCATGGAAGACCAGAAAGTGAAGGTAGGAAAAGGAAACAAAGGTTTAGTGGTTGGAAAGTACAGTGTTGGATACAGAAATGAGGCAGGCAGCAGATTCATCAAATTCTGCATGGCCAGCAGCATGGTAATCATGAATATATTCCAACATCATATGTGTCGACATTACATGTGGACATCACCTAACAGGTTTTACTGAAATCAGATAGCTTATATATGTGTCAACCAAAGATGGAAGTCAGCAGTCATGACAACTAGAATGAGACCGGGATTGGACTGCAGCACCAGTCATGAACTTCTGGTTTGTAAAATCACAGTGAAGTTATGAAAGAAAAGAGTTAATAAGACAGCCAGGGCATATTATGATTCAGATATCATACCTGAGGAATGCTGGAGATGACTTAACAACCAATTTGAAGTACAAACTGTGGAAGACAAAGTTCCCTGAAGACCTTTGGTTTGACATACAGACAACAATAACAGAGGAAGTGAAGAGAACACTTTCAAAGTGAGTCAAAAAGAAGAAGGATCCCAGGATATCTGAAGAAGTTAATAAGATAGCAGAAGGAGGAAGGAAAGCCAAAATATTTGGCAACAGAAAAAAGTTGACATGTTTGAATTGGTTATTTCAATGAGAAATCAAAAGGAAAAAAGAATACTATTTAAGCACAATCTGCCAGCAGATTGAATCTGAACATGTATGTGGGAAAGCAAGACTAGCTTCCCAGTAAAATGAAAAGGATAAGGCAGACATTTTAACCAAGAAAGGGAATGCTCAAAGATGCTGATGGAAAGATACTGAACGAGCCTGAGAGAATTATGATGCAGAAGTTATACTGATAATCTCTATTCAAATGAAGAGGTCAAGGAGCAGAAAGATGAAGACGTATTATACCATGACCCCCCCCCCAAACGTGCACGCTGATTGGCCAGCGTGCACATTGTAAATCGAGTTATACTAATGGAAAAAGGTCCGTCGCCGGAGTTTTTACCAGTAGTATAACTCTACTTTTAAAACACTGTCTCGCTATGTTAAATGGGTTTAACATAGCGAGAAAACTTTAAAATAAGCAACGGAGATCTCCGTTGCTTATTTTAAAGCTGTCTCGCTATGCTAAACCCATTTAACATAGCGAGACAGGTTTTAAAAAAAAAGCAACGGAGTAAGCAAGATCTCCATTGCTTTTTTTACTGTTTCGCTATGTTAAATGGGTTTAACATAGCGAGACAGTTTTAAAATAAGGAACGGACATCTCCGTTGCTTATTTTAAAACTGTCTCGCTATGTTAAACCCATTTAACATAGCGAAAACAGTAAAAAAAAGCAACGGAGATCTTGCTTTCTCCATTGCTTTTGCCCACAGCTCTGATGTACTGCGACATCTGCGGAAGGGCAGTAAACAGGCATTATACTATGCCATTATTTAAGAAAAGTAATAGTTTCTTTTCTTAAATAATGTCATGGTATAATAGCAATAACCCACTTCTGGGTGTGGGTAATGCTGTATTTACCCATGGTTGGCTTTGTTTGGTCCCTCGGGCTTTGCCCTTGGGACCAAACCATGCCAACCGTGGGTAAATCCAGCATTACCCACACCCAGGCATGGGTTATTGCTATAATAGAAGATGAGCCAGAGATTTTGAAAGAAGAGGTTATTGCAGCAATTGATGCCCTATCAAGCAACAAAGCTCCTGGAGTAGAATAAATATCAATAGAGAATTTAATAATTTATGTAATATTGCTTAGGTTATATGACATATAGCAGTATATGTGAAGTACAATGTTTATGTTAATATAGTTTGATTACTTTTATATTAATGTAAATTTGCCTATGTTACAAGTGATAATTAAATAAAGGTGTTTGAAGAAAAAAAGAACTCATTAAGGGATCTGATGGAGCCATTGCTACATTGACCAAATTGTGTCAATGAGTGTGGAAAGAAATAACGTGGCCAACAGATGGGAAAAGATTTATTTTTGTTCCAATTTATAAGAAAGAGATGCCAAGGGATACAGCAACTACCGAACAATCGCTCTACTTTCTCACACAAGCAAAATCTTGCTAAAGATAATCCAGTGCTGTTTGCAGTGATACATAGACATAGAATTGTCAAAATCTCAAGCAGGATTCAGGAAAGAAAGAAGGACAAGGGATATAATTGCTAACACTCAAATGCTAGAAAAGAAGAAGGAATATCAGAAACCTATTTATTTTTGCTTTATCTACTACAGTAAGCCTTCAGCTGTGTCAGTCATGAAAACTATGGACAACTCTACTGCAAATGGGAATACTGAGACATGTAGTATGGTTAATAAAAAAAATCTTTATGATGGCCTAGAAGCTATGGTTCAAACAGAATATGGAAACACAAGTTGGTTTTCAGTTTGAAAAGGTGTACAACAGGGCTGCATTTTGTCACTGTATTTGTTCAGTCTGTATGCTGAAGCCATATTCTGAAAGGCTATTTTAGAGGAGGATAACATTAGAATATGTGTAAGTTGAAGACTGATAATCTAAGGTATGCCATGACACAATATTGCTGTCTGAAACAAAGGAGGATATGGAACATCTGCTGAGGAAAGTCAGAGAAGAAAGTTGAAGGATGAGACTAGAATTAAACATGAAGAAGACCAAGATTATGTCAATTGATACATTGATAAATTCGAGCTCAATGAAGAAGAAATTGAGATGATTTTGAGTATGAACATTTTGAGTCCCCTTGTTACCAGAGATTCAACTAGCAATCAAGAAGTATTACATCATATGGCAATGGACACGGCAGATATGAAGTCTCAAGATAAAATATTCAAAGGTAAAGACATCAGACTGCAGATGAAGATAAGAATAGTTCAGACTCTCATATTTTTGGTTGTCAACTATGGTTGTGAAAGCTGAAAGATCCGGAAACAAGACCAAAGGAAGATTGACTCACTCAAAATGTGGTGCTGGAGAAGAATCCTGCATGTGCCATGGACACCGAGATGGACAAATAAGTTGATCATAGAAGAAATTAAACCAGAAATGCTACTCAAAACATAAATGATGAAAGTGCATTTGTCATTCTTTAGTCACACAGTTCAAAGGGAAAGTTCATTGGAAAGGTTGATGGTACAAGATGCAGAGGAAGACTGCCAATGAGATGGATTGACATAATCACAATTATGACAGGTCAGATGTTGGAGGATCTTATCAGACTAGCACAAAATCAAATCCTTTTTAATTCTTTAGTCTATCAAGTCCCCAAGACTTGAACTTGAGTTGATGGGAAATAACATAACAAGAAGTAGATGCTGAACAGCAGAAGTCCCAACACACAACCCTGTGGAACTCCACAAGTCACTTTCATGCTCTCCAAGGATGGACTACTAGCTCTTACTATGTGAGTCCTGTTTCTAAGCCATTTGGCTATCCACCTATGTATGGGTCAATTTAGAGCTTCTTCAACTTGCTTATTATATTGCATATGATATGGTATTGAATGCTTTGGTAATGTTAAGATGCTCTGTGAAGCCACTTGTCCATAGACTGCACCCTGAGTAAACCTGTAAAAGAAGTTCACAACAGTCATTATATAGGATTGACCCTTGAGAAAGCCAAATTGCTAATAGCCAAGTTTGATAAGATTTTTAATATCATAGTTAATTAGGAGAGTTAAGATACATTTCATGTCCTTGTATTACAAGGATCCCTGGACTGATGGGTCTGTAATTCCTGGGATCTGTGGTGAGACTACCTTTGTGATGTGGCATTAGTTCTGCACCACTTTTGAGGGAGAAAGCCACTTTTTATGCTCATGTTGAAGACATCAAGGAATGGACCAGAAGATGATGAAGTAGTGAAATCACAATTTAAGTAAGAATCTGCTCCTCTAAAGAGGTAAGTTGTGCATGATAACCCGTGATGCTTTATGGCTTATGTAAAGCAAAGTCCAGTACCAACTATGATGTAATTTTATGGGTGTGGCTATAGTAAAATGATGTAGATAAAATGCATGTTTAAAGTGCATGAAACACCATTTTGTTAGTAAGAGCACACAGTTTTTTTTAAGACATAGAGGAGCAGAGTGCCAAGCAACCTTGACTTTTTTATATACGTTGATTAAGCTTAATTAATTTAAATTTCTGCTTAAATCAGAAAGCACAAGGGATTTATTTATTTATTTTATTTATTCACATTTGTTTACTGGAAAATTCTGGCTGGACATAGGTCCTTTTTCAGCGTAGAAAAGCTCCACACAAAAAATATCAACAACAGAGTTACATGAAGAAACAATTGTGCATACAATGGCGATGCAAGCAATAGTATTGTAAACATGAGCAACAGAGTTACATGAAGAACATACAACAGCAAGAAATACATGCAATAGCAATATTGTATAAATATAATATGACACATGGTAATGATCAGGGTATTCTAATATCTAGCTAGGAGCTACTAGTAATGGTAATAAGTATAGCCATATGGTAGTAAGCTCAAAAACAGGTACCGTTATAGACTTAGCTATTGCTATAATCTCAAACAAATATAAAGCAGTCATTCCACAAGATGTTGGAAATAACTGGAAGGGCTAGGAGGGGTAGCAGGGGAAGAAAGAAGGAGTAAAAGAAGAGACTGAGGAAGTAGTAGAAGATACGGTGAAAAGTAGGTAGATGTAAGGTAGGTGGAGATATATTTGCGGTTGAGATGAAGAGAGGTAGTTAATAATGTTAGAAGAGGGACTGAGGGATTGAGTAGGATAGGGGAGGGAACAGGGAAAGCCAGATCCTGCAGAGGAAGGACAGCAATGAACTGACAGTGGGAGGCAGGGTGGCTAGGGGAGGAGAGAAGAGGGAGTGATAGAGAAGGTGAGTAACTAGTCAGAATTGGTGCATGGACATAATCAGTGACTTTTTACGTGAGCTTTTAGTACAGCTTTGAAGTGTTTGCCTGAGGGTAGTATGGTTATAGAGGTGGGGAGAGTGTTCTATAACCTGGATATTATACAGGAAAAGAGCGCTTCTCCAGCTGAGGTCGTGGCTTTGGTTATTAAAGGTTGATTTTTGCTGCTAAAGCATAATGGTCTAGTGGTACAGTAGGGCTGGAGAATGTTTTGAAGGGATGGGACTTTAAGAGGAGGGTTTACTAACTTGTGAGTGAGAGAGAGCTTATTCAGATGAAGAAGTCGAGGGAATTCTAGACAGTCAAGTTCTCTAAGTGAGATACAGCGGTGGCTGCAATAGAATGCTCCTGTGGCAAAGTTAGCAACTTTGTTATAGCAGGCCTTGAGCTTGTTTAGGTCTGTTTGACTAAGGTTGGTAAGTATAGGAGAGGCATAGAGTAAAGTGGAGATAAGGTGGGAATTGGCAACAGAAATTCTGGCTGTTTTGTTGAGGAATTGTTTGTTTCTATACAATGCCCTGAATTTTTGTGAAGGTTTTCTTATGGTTAGAGAAATGTGAATGTCGAATCTGAGATAGTTGTTAATCTCCACACCAAGTAGTTTGGTGTGTTCTGTTGGGGAGATGATGGTATTGTCATTGGCTAGAATATTAAAGTGGGGGTTGGTTAGGTTAGATTTTGTGGGTTGGAAAATGAGGAGTTTTGTCATGTTTGGGTTAAGTATTAGATAGCCAAATTTCAACAGAGGAAAACGCTTCCTGTGTGATCTTATGGAGTTCAGGTATAGTTGGGGGCTGAGCAGATGGGGGTATAATAATTTGCATACTGTATGAGAAAGGCCTGCTTGGTCGCTGTGAATAGATTATTGGTGAAGAGTGAGAATAGTAGGGGTCCAAGGATGGAGCCCTGGAGAATGCCTAGTGTGACAGGAAGTCAAGGAAATAGGTTATGTCAAACAATGGATTGTTTTTGGCCAGTTAGATAGTTGATTGTGAAAAGGATAGGGTAGTGAGAACAGAGATTAGTTGTTGGTATAAGACCATGCCAAAAGCCTTAGGTAGATCCAAGAATATGGTAGAGAACAGGCCATTATGTTTGTGATTAAGAATAGTGTTAGTGAAAGAGAGCAAGGCAGTAGTAGTGCTGTGGAATGGACTGAAGCCATGCTGGGTGCTGGACAGGGAGGTTATTAGCTAAGAGGTAGTCCAGGACTTGAGAATGAATGCATTTCTCAAGTATCTTGGAAAGAGGAGAAAGGATGGTAATTGGAGAGTTCATTTGCCCTAATAGGATAACAATGTTGTACATTTATTCTGGATAAAACCGAGTCTCTAAAAGCACATTTAGAGGCCATTGTGCAAGTGTTGCAACATGCTAGAAAAAAACTGGAATGACGATTGGAGTGAGTGGTTTAGTAATCTGTTTACAGGGTGGACAGAAAAAAATATACTTTTAATTGCTATTATTGTTATTGTTGTGCTTGGCTGTATATTACTCATATGTATTAAAACTTGTTTAACAAAATTAATCAACAAGTTACTGTTGTAAATTGCCATAATAAAAAATGTATTACCAAACAATGATGAATTTGTCTCCCTGGTTTAAAATAAAACAGGGAACTGTTAGAGTGTGCTAAACAATGAATAAAGGTTGAAAGCAATTCTGCCACAAAAATGCATCTAAATCCAAAATTATGGTATTCACCCCCTCCAGGCTCACCAAAATTAATAAGGCAAGCATCCTTCTATATTGTCTGCCAAAATAAGACCTCTATAGAAATTGTTCCGTATACTAAGCTATTATGAGTCCTTATTGATGAACAATTGAAATTTGACACACACCTACAAACTAATATTTAAAAAAAAAACTCATCAGAAGCTTGGAATGCTATATCAGGACAACCATTACCTTACTCCCTCAATCAAACAACCACTAGCCACCACATACCTCATTCCCTCACTCCTATATGGAGCGCCTTTCTTTACAAATCTTCAATCTACCCATAAATTTAAACTATCTTCCTGCTACAATAAAATTTCTAAGTTTGCCACCGGATTCAAATCCTCCACTCATCACTATGACTTCCTCCATTCCCTAAATTGGTTGGAACTTCCCAACTACCTGACATATGTTCAGCTCACAACTGTACATAAGCATATTTTCAAATCCTCTAATTGTCCTTCCATCTCCACCACCATAAAACTGCACCAGCCACATAGAATACTCAAATCCAACAATCAATATCTCCTTGAAGTTTACAAACCCATACATACTCCAGGAAAACTCTTACTATCTTTCTCCCTTGCCAGATCCTGGAATTTGCTTTCCCCTCACATTAGAACTACCCATATTCCCTCCACCTTCAAGAGCTTACTTTACTCTTATATACTCTTATATCTCTTCCCTCTGGGAATGCTCCTGCTCTTACCCCACCTGTGATTTCTGTTTTTTTTTTTTTTTTTTGTAAATATTACAAATACTCTCATTACTGGAGCTTTTCTCCCTGGGCCGCCATTGAAAATGGGCTCAACATGGCCCAATAGACTTTCTGGTTAACAAACTGCAATTAAATAAATAAATAAATAAACAATGAATAAAAGTTGAAATCAATTCTGCTACAAAAATGCAAAATAAATGAGGCATACAATAAAGATTGCTTAAATGTAGGAAAAGAGCTTAGCAATATGTAATGAGTATCCATACTTTGTGACATAGCTTTGACTGTATCCATTAAGACACATCATTTTTTATAAACTCAGCAATACATGCTCTCTTATAAGCTGCTTCCTAAAAACATCTTCTCCCACAGTATCAGCAAAGAAGTTGACAGATGAATTGACATGTTATTTTATAAATCAGCAGTACATGCTTTTTACAAGATGTTTCCTGAAAAAATATGCTTGTCACAATATTAGAAAAAGCTTGACATACTTTTTCACAGATAAATGGACATAGTCAGCAGAAAAAAACAATTTGTATGTGCTTTCCGATAAGACATTTCCTTAAAAAACAAGTCTTGAAAGTAAAGCATCAGCAGAACAGATGTTTCAGTACAAAGTCCAAAAAAGATACCAATAAGGGAAATGGGATCTAAAGTACATGAGAAGAACAGTATAACTAGACTATAAAAATCAAGCTAATGTTAGAGGAATTTGTATGAACATGCTTGTTCTGAGATATTGTGTAGGAGAATAATCATCTATACTGATTGTGAAGTAAAACCTTGAACATCTATGCTATAAGCTCTCACAGTAGTATGTGTAGTTTGTTATAAGAATAAGTTATTTATTAGTAACTGTGCTTACAGTAAAATAGTATTGTGCTGCAAAGTATATTTCTTCATCAGTGTGCAATTGAAAGGCTCAGTGCCTTAAATGGACTGTAAATGTATTCATGCAAACCTTTGTGTAATAACTAGACTCAGATTCAGCAGTAAACAGCCAGCAAGACGTTGTGTCTTAAGAAGACTTTGGTTTCAGCACAGTAAGTACAGCACAACAGCACCTTCACAATTAATTTTTCAGAGGAGCCACCTTTATGGAGGGGTATGATGTGGGATAGTTTCCACAGTGTAGGGACATAGCATTCTGATAAGGACCGGTTAATCAAGATGGAGACTGGATAGGCTAGGGCTTCAGTTGCTATTTTTAGGTATTCTTGTGGCTACAGATGGAAGAGCTGATTATGTATTTATTTACTGGGAAAGTCCACTCGGTCAGAAACAAGGGCAACTGTAGGCAGGTTCAAGCGGGTGCAAACTGGCTGGCTGGGAGATTAATTTTCTTTTAATTAAAAAAGTTCTTTAAGAATGGTCCCAGTCCCATAGTGCATCACATCTGTGCATGCGTTGTCATCAGCATGTAATTTTAAATACAAGTGGTGTTCATATTTTGCTTTGTGGGAAGAATATATGTTCATGTTTTGCTTTTGCTGCCAGTTCTGAGTTTTGCTTCAATCATTCAGTCATTTAAGTAAATGTGCCCAGGAGTTTTACTTCAACCAGATTGTGTGTGAATAGTAAATGTTCATGTTTGGTTTTGTTGCCAGTTCCAAGTTTTGATTCATTAATTCAATGCTTTTCCTGCCAGTTCCAAGTTTTGCTTCATTCATTCAATGCTTGCTGCCAGTTCCAAGTTATGCTTTGATCATTCAATCATTTAATAATTTGCTGTGCATGTGCATGTGTGTGTGTGTGTGTGTGTGTGTGTGTGTGTGTGTGTGCGCGTGCGTGTGTGTGTGTGTGTGTGTGTGTCTGTGTGTGTGTGTGTGTGTGTGTGTGTGTGTGTGTGTGTGTGTGTGTCTGTGTGCAAAATCCCCCAGTTAGGTATACCTGGTGGTTAGTGTTGCACAGATTCAAACCCTGTACCTTATGTACAAGAAACAAGAGCCTGAATTCTCTACCTGTACTACCACTTGTGATTCAAGGAGTTGAGTCGATAGCTCTCAACTGTACATATTTTCACAGAATGTCTGGAATGTTTGGCTCATACATTTGGTCTATTCCTCTTAAAATTTGTGGTTTCTGGTAAATCAGTGAGAACTGAATTCACTAAGTAATGATACACATTTAAGTTTCTGTCTTCCTATCTTTCAAGAAATGCATGGTAACACAAAACATTTTATTCTAGAAACTTAACGAGATTATGCAAGCAATGTTTAAAATGTGCCCCTGGTTTGGGGCCTTTGACCCCTCCCCCAATAAATTTTAGCTTTTTCCAGATTTCTTGTGCTGCAAAGCTGGGAAGTATAGTTGAGTGTCAAGTGGATTTTACAAGGAGCTAAGAGCTTCAGAGGAAGAGAAGTTTAGTGCTGTTTATGCCAAATATGTTTGTATTATTAGTAGTATGCAGAATACTTGCCTTTTGATGCAGAAGGTTGTGGGGTCTACTCCCACAGTATGTAGATGAATTGCTGATAATGTACTGTGTTGTACTTTAAAGATGGTGGAGTTTGCAGTCCCGAGAATGTCCTCCTTTGGAGGAGATACCTAGTAACTACAACATTTTATCAGTTTGCCATCCATTCCCTATTGCAATATAACTAGCTTTTCATTTTTTTAATGTAACATAGGCAATTTATACTTCAAGGGCAACAGGCACTTTATATGTAGATGAAACAATGAAATATAAATTTGTCTGCTAGCAGCAACCTCTTCATTAGTTACACATCTCTTTAATGTTGAATTATTTAGATGACTTTTACTTCTGCAGAGATTGTGCATATTTACTGATATTGGTGGATTGTAATGACAGAAGTTTGAGTACACTTTTATGATGGAAATATTCTGAATTGGGTAGTTTTGTCATTATTGGTTCATACATTTTGTTTCATTGCTTACTGGTAAAATGTTCAAAACAATAAATTTAAACATGCTCTAACAAGTATGCTGTATTATACAAGAAATATAATTTAATACAACCAGGAAGGTGAATCAATAAAGACATGTATGCTTGCTTGGTCCTAAAATATGTGTGCAAGGGGCTTAGGATTTGAAAACAGCCCAAAGGTAAATGTTATCTGCCACTGATCAGATACATTTTCTTTGAAAGTGGGTTTCAATTCTGTTTCAATGAATGTAAGTTTCAAAGGCAAAGAAGTTTTAATCCTAAGTCTGTTTTCATTGTGAGACTATATTGTGTTGTTTAGCAGATGTCTATCAGTGTTTGTGCTGTAAAATTTAAAATAAAAGTTTTAAATGAAATCCAAATAATCATTGTAGAAGTAAAGCATAAAGCAGTATGCACATTACAGTGTTTATGGCAAATGGGGAGAAATAGTCAAGTAATGGGACACTGGAATGGCTGAAGGGTGGGTGGGCTGGGAATGGGGGGCCCATTTGACCATGATTTTGTGAGGGGGTAGGTGGTGGCAAACTCAAAGACACCCCTGGGTGGCACAAACTCTAGCTATACCACTGTTTAGACTGCAGATAAAAGTACAATAAAGAGGTAGGTGTGTGTGTGTATTTAAGTGTTTAAGAGGTGTGCGTATCTAAGAAATAGGTAGGGGTATGTTGTAAGAAGTAGTTAGGTAGGGGAGTGTATGCATATATGTAAGACGTAGGTAGGTAAAGATAGGGGCATGTGTGTGTGTGTGTGTGTGTGTGTAAGAAGTAGGTAGGTCTGCGTGTGTGTTTGTAAGAGGGATGCCTAGTAACTATGAACCTGCTTTTCAGCTTGCCACCCATTCACTATTGTTGGTGGATTGCAACGACAGAAGTCTGAGTGGCCATTTATGGTTCAAATGTTCTGAATTGGGCAGTTTGTAGTTATTGGTTTATATGTTTTGTTTTATTGCTTACTGGAAAAATGTTCAAAACTATAAATTCAGAACATGCTCTAACAAGTGGTGCTGTATTATTCAAGGGAAATAATTCAATTATTATATATTATAATTAATACAATCAGGAAGGTGAATCAAAGAACTTTTGCACAGTCCTACAAATGTGTGCAAGGAACTATGATTTGAAAACAGCCCAAAGATAAACTTATTCTGCAACTGGCCAGATGAATTTTCTTTGAATGTGGGTTTCAGTGTGGTTTCAGTGAATGTGAATTTCAAAGGTAGAGCACTTTTAATGCTAGATCTATAATAATTTTAAGGCTATTGCTTTGTTTAGCAAATGTCTATCAGTGTTTGTGCTGTAAAATTTGAAATAAAAATTGTAAATCGGGGGGGGGGGGGCTCTGGGTTTGCACCCCCCCCTGAAAAAAATCCTGTGGGATTCCCTGGTCAGAAACCCATTTTCAGTGGAGGCCTTTGGAGAAAAGCTCCACAATGAGCAAAATAACAACATCAGATTACAGTAGATAGGTAGTTATACAATTTTAGAAAGAAAGACTTTAAACTATAATATATATATATCTATATATATATATATACAATTATCACATCATAGCAAGCTTTTTTACAAATACTGTAGCTTCTTCTATTTAACATACAGATGAAGGTAAAGACATTTTATAAAAAAATAAATGATATTTAATTCAATTTAAGTACATTGCATTAAAAATTGAGATATACACTAGTGCCCACTCACTATATTTTTTCCCATCAGGGAATGAGTTAGGGAAAAATAGTAAGTGGATTGGTAATTAGTGATTGGTTATAGTTTTGGGTAGACTGAGTAATAAGGGAAGATTATGGGGGTCTGGTATTAAGGGTACCAGGACATGTGGGGTTGTTAAGATAGCAATTTTTAGTGTGGATTTAAAACCATTAAGGGGAATCTAATAGATGTTGATTAGTAAAGTAATAGATTAGTATGAATAGCACTGTAGGAGCAATACAGATGAATACAACACCAGCATAATAGGTATAAATGATTTGAATGCTTCTTATGGATCTACTCTCTGATATAGGATATCAATCTGTTCAAATACCTTCTCCATCAGTGCCTCAATATGCTAGACACATTCACATTGCATTGTTCCACTACTTCAGATATTCTTTTGAATGTATTCATCTGTTTATCTTTTTCACCTTTCAACTACTTAGGTTCTTTATACATCTTTTATGACCTTCTTAGTAATCAAACATCACACTGTCTGAATCTGCCATTTCATTTATTTGTTGGGTTTCCATATTTAATAAGTTTTCTCTGCTATCAGAAACCAGTTATTTTATTTTTGCTTTATCATGTTCTGCAACATTGGTCCCTTGTTGTTGCCTTTACAGCTGAACACCTCTTTTCATTCTTATAACTTAAACTGAGAGCAACCCAAGCTCAGTTTGCAAATCCTGTTGTGATATTTTCAGTTCAAGAATACTATTGTCCACAGTTTGAAAATCATGTAGCATTTACTTACCATTCTATAAAAACATGACAGCAATTTGGGTGTAAAACTAACTTGTCTTTTAGTTTTCAACTTTAAATATCATCTACATCTAATACCAGTCAATACCAACTCAATCCTATAACTTCAGACACACACTCAACAATCTTTCCTTCTAGTTGAAAAATGGCTAAATGATAATCAGTTTATCTTAAACCCCCCAAAAAGCTAAACTACTCCTCTTTCTCCCCAAAAACAATGACAACCTCAAGACTACCTTCTCTATCTCTTCACTAAATAATACCATCATAAATATTGACACTCACAAAAAATTATTTGGAATGATTATTGATGACCAACTAAAATTTGACTTACACATGCACTGAGCAGTTAAGAAAACTAATAAAAAACTTGGCATGCTATACCGCAACTCAAAATTCCTCTCTGCCAAGTCTAGACACACCCTAGCCCAAGCCTATCTCCTTCCTAGCCTCCTCTACAGATCATCAGTTCTCACTAACCTTCAATCCTGTCTACTCTCTAGGTTAGAACAAACCTATAATAAAATTGCCAAATTTACAGCCAGCTTTCCTAATCCTACCCACCACTGCAAGCTCTCCACAAGGTACAATGGCTTGAATTCTCCCACCATCTAAAACTATCTCAACTACATTTAACCCACCTCAGACTTAATAAACCCACTGCTGGTCTCTCTCTTGCCAGTCTAGTTACCTACTATCCCTAACCTCGTCCCCTCCACAGTTCAGAGAAACTTCTAGAAACATGTACAACAAAATGAACATAGGCAATCTCCTATATAAATCATCCATAGCAAAAATCTGGAACAACCTCCCCTCTAACTTGTGAAACATCACGCAAACAAATAGCTTCAAAAAAAGAACTAAAACAGTTCTTCCAGAAAAACTGGACCTGCCCCTGTCAGGATCCTACCTGACCACTCTGCGGCCCATTCTTTCTTTTATCTTGGCCAAATCTACATAATCTCAAAAGTTTTTGACTGCAGATTGCAGACTCCTCCTTGTACTTGATCTAAAATCATATGTATTCTATATATTTATGCGATATCTCTATATAAGTTAACAATTATACTGTATTTTTTCTTTTTTCTAGACTTTATCTAATTAATACTCTAATCTGTGTTATTATGCAAAGAATTGCTGTTGGAGCTTTTCTCCTCGAGTCTCCACTGAAAATGGGCTTGGGCTCAATTGGACCAACCCAGTTAACAAATGTGAAATAAATAAATGAATAAAATAAATTTATTTATTTATTTATTTTATTTTATTTTACATTTGTTGACCGGGATGGTCCGACTGGATACATGTCCATTTTCAGCGGAGGCCCGGGGAGAAAAGCTCCACAGAGGAAAAAGTTACACTTTCATTTATATCAGATAAAGTACACTACCTAATGCAAGTAAATAAAATTCGAGATACACATAAACAGAATTAGAGATACACAAAAATACTTCACAATTGTTTTAGATACATTGTAGTTGATATTCTAGGTTGATATCCCATTACTTATAGAGTCAAGTCAGGCAATGGGGAGCTTGACTTCATAAGTACCAGTGGTGGTGGAATTAGTGGGTGTGAGCTTACAAATTATTTAGACTAAGGGGACGAAAAAAACACCTAGTCAAACAGGTGGAAAATACTACTAGTTGGGTGTAAGAGAGAACTAGTCTGGGTTGTTACATGGGCACAGCCAATGTTCTTTAAAAAATTGTTTAAGATTATTTTTGAATAGATATTGGGATGTAGTAAGTCTTAAGTTATTGGGGAGGGAATTCCAGACTTTACCTATAGAGTTGGCAAAGAGGGCTTCTCCGGCAGAGTTGTTGGATTTGATGGTTTGGACCAGGACTCTATGTGAGGAGCAAAGACAGCTAAGATTAGAGTATGGAGTCAGAAGATTTTGCAAGGAGGGGGTTTTATCCGGTTGCTTAATAATTTTAAACGCTTCTGTGAGTTGGTTTAGTTTGAGAAGATTGGGTAATTCTAGCCAATCAAGTTTCCTTAGGTTAATGCAGTGATGAGTTCTGTAAGGACCTCCTACTACAAATCTGGCGATGTGATTATAGGCAGCAGAGAGTTTATTGATCTCACTTTTGTTAAGGAATGAAAGCATAGGAGAGACATACAGTAATGTGGAAAGTAAATGCGTACGGGAGATGGTTAGCTTGGCAGTAGGGGTTAGGAAGTTTTTAATTCTATACAAGGAACCAAGTTTCTTATTTACAGTCTTTATGGTTTGACTGATATGCATATCAAATCTAAGCCTACTATCAATAGTGACTCCTAATAGTTTAGTGTTGGTAACAGGCTCAATCATGGTACCATTAATAGAGTGCACGAAGAATGGACAATTATTGGATTGGGCTATAAGTTGGACTGATGGACTAACTGAGGTGGGAAAAAATACTAGTAACTTGGTTTTTTTTGGATTTAGAATGAGTTTCCGTTCTGAGAGCCACTTTTCAACTATGGTAAAACAGTTTTGGGTTGTTACTTGTAGGTCAGGGAGGGAGATATCTGAGCAAATCAATGTGGAATCATTTGCATACTGGATGCAGGTGGCCTTAGGGATGACTGAGTAAAGGTCATTTATGAATACAGAGAAGAGAAGAGGACCAAGTATGGAGCCTTGGGGGACCCCTATGGTATTTGGCAATAGTTGAGAGATCTTATTTTCCCATGAAATATCATACACTGCATTTCGTCATTAGTCAGAGACGATGTCTGCTATATCACAGCCTAACCTTCAGACATGTTGCTTTGTTTCAACATTACCCTGCTCTACATCCCCAGTTTGACACAACTCCATGTTGGCCTGCTTATTACTTTTTCCTTTTCATTTCAGAAACTTTATTATACATAGAATTATTAAGAGATGAGTGCAAAATTTCTACAGTACAGGATTTGTTTTAACTGTTTATTGCTAGTCTCTTTTGCCCAAAATGCACTCTTTTACACAACACCTTTATGAGAAACAACTTTTTGCACAGATCAATAATAGACAGTGAAACATCACATAGCTCACAGAAGTGTTAGTGTGGTTTCAATAGAACACATCTTTAAGACAGAATTTATTAGTGAACTTCATGCAAGTGCACAAAGTTGACTTCAGAGATCACATCACATTCACAAATTTTCTTTAGCAACCAAATGAAAACTCTATTCTCTACAGTTCATTAGAGATGTATCTTTACACTGCTAAACAGGAGCTGCCTTAGGTCAACTGGCACCCTAGACAAAAGGGCTTCCCAGCACCCCCCTCCACACTACCCGGTGCCCCCATCCTGGTCTACCTACACCAAATAAATAATGGAAAAGTGTCCCTGGTAGACCGGTGCCCTAGGAGACCACCTAGTTGGCCTATGCCTAAGGTCGGCTATGCTGCTAGATATAAAAAACACTCTATTTTCCAAAGACTTTTGGAGCGCAGATACCTGGGTAAGTTCAAAGGTTCATAAGAGATTACTAGGCAAACAACTCCAGGGGGCCTTTTTAAACTCTTCTCAAATATATTTGATGAGTCTTGAAACCCTACGGTTATAATAAGGGTATATGCTGGCTTGGGCATGGGTGATCAAGTATTTATAAGCTGCCTCTGTCTACTAGATACATAGATGCTAGTCCAGGAGTACATTTCTGATTTCTCATTTAATGGTCCAAGTTACACATGAATTGGGTTAGGGAAGAACTCTGTTTCACTTGAATGGAAAGTCTGTTCCAGAGAAGAGATACTCTCTGAGAAGTACCTGTTCTTCCAACATGTCCTATTTATGTTGCACATGAGGTCTATGTCTCTAGATCAGGTAATTCTGATGCCATTTGTTTTGTGGATGCACAACAGGTGCATTAGAGTGGGAACAGTGGGTGCTTTGTTGACCTGGCATGGATTGTTCTCAGCAGTCTGTAGGAAAATGAGTAGAATGATAGGGCTTTGAGATGGTTTATGTAGGAAGTGTTGTTTACATCCTGTATTCTTTTGGGGAGGAACCTTTGTGGATGCTCCAGTTGTTGCATATATCTAATGACGTACCTACCAAAGGGGCTGTTATACTCAATGATAGGTGAGGGCTGAGTACAATGGAAGAATGGCATCCTTGGATCTAGATGCCATATCCTTACTTGTAAGTTGTGCAACATGGAATTATTTCCTTACTGCCATAGACATATGATGGCAAAAGGCAAGGTTACTGCCTGCATGCATTCCCAAATCTCTGATGACAGAGTCTGTTCTTAGGTGTGTATTATTGGTGTGGTAGTTTCAAGCAGTAGTCATCTTCCCAAATGACACCATTATGCATTTCTTGGCACTGAGTTTTAGAAAGTGGCTCTGCATCAGTTATTAGTATGTTCCAGGCTTCCTTGGGGAGTATTTGTATCCTTGGAGGATTCTCTGATCACTTCTAGTTTGCAATCATCTGTAAACCTGATCAGCCAGAGGTCTTTAACTTAAGTTTCTACTGCAGCTGTTGCCTGCCTATACACAGCTCATTACTGAAAGTAACTTTACAAAGCTCAGGATGAAGCAATATTTTTAGTTTATCAATCTTTCCACGAGGTTACCTTCTGTGACCAAACAACAATTGATTATCATTTTGTTAAAGTAGGGCTTTTTTTAATTTCATAACAAAATTTTCCCAGTAGATGATACTGCATGTGTTCTCTGCAGCAATGAAGCATTTCATTACTGCACCCTTCTTACATACATTTTGTTGAGACACCAACATTTAGAACTTTTCCCACAGGTCATAATTTTGAACAATACTTTGTGATTCATTTATTTTAGTAAGCTACTTTTTATCTTTCAGTAACTGAGCAAAATTTCATAATACATATTCTTTCCAGCTTCAGGATTTTCTTACTGCTGTACTCAGTTTCTCATACACAGCTTCAAACAACTATCCTCTCTTTTTTTGTATACAGTCTACCACTGTTTTCTTAGCTCTTCTTTTAGCAACATATTAGCTAGGCTCTGTTAACTCTCTGAGATATATAATCTTTCATGGTACCTTGCTCATAGGATTTCATCTCACTAAGCACTCAGCTGGGAATTCGACTTCATATTTATCAAGGCTGCTTAAGAGATTTTGGTTCCATATCCCTATTTCTGTGCACAGCAACTACACAACTTACACTGACTTTGCAAAAATAAGCTGCTTTGCTAGAAAAAGCTCAGGAATATTTGTCATTATAGACTTATTTCTCATAAAATGCTTTAATGATGGTTACTGCATCATGTTTCTCTTTACTGTTTAAAAGAAAAACTATTACCAAATGTAGACACTGTTTACCTGTTTACTTTTCAGGATAGGGCAGTAATGGTAGCATTAGGGTCATTTCACCTGTTTTAGAACATCATATGTGATATCTTAAGGCTTTTCTGGACAGTTTTTCAAGAAATTATTGTCTCAAACCTATAACTGTGGTGGTGGTGCTGCGGTAGTGTTGTCACCTCACAGTAAGACATTGTCCTGTTCAATTCTCAGTTAGAGCATCTTCTGTGTGGAGACATGCATGAATTGGTGTACCTTCGTTGAAAGCAACTCGGCACGTAAAAATCTACTGCCAATCATTAGTGGACCGGTGTTCCACTGTGGCGACCCCTAACCGGGAAAAGCCGAAAGACACAACATTGTCTCAAACCTATATCTTTTAAAGACATCATAATCTGTAATTACACTCACAAGCTGACATTTTTGGACAAAGAAACAAGTTTTATGCATACACCTGCCTTTTGAATAAATGCACGAAAAATCCATTACTATATTATTTATTTATTTTACATTTGTTTATCTGGATACTCTGACTGGGCATAAAGCATTTTCAGCATAGGCCCGAGGAGAAATGCTTCACATACAACAATGACAATATATGCAAGGCATAGAACAGTTTGCATATACATATAATAAGTCAATATATAGGATAATATGACAAAAATAATTTGAAAAAAGTGTTGTAGAAAGTTGGTGGCAGAAAAGTGAAAAAGACAAGGTGATATATAATTAGTTTGATATACAAAAAGATAACATTTGTATTGATTTGCAATAAGGTTAGAAAGCAGGAAAGGGGAGAAGTGAATAGAAAAAGGGAAAATTAAAAAGGCAGAGGTATAAAAAGCTTGTCTCTGTGATTATTGCTGGGGAAGAAATAAATGATTTTGAGCTCCTTAACCAATATCTAGATTTGATTAGGAAATACAAGGGGGATATTAATATTTTAGTGGGTGAATAAGCTATGAAGTCATAGAAGTAAAATGGTAAGACAGGGGAAGTGGCTAGTTTTCACAGGGAGGTGTGTATTGATAAAGAACTATGCTAACCCAGATTGTTGCATAAACATAACCATGAACTAGATAAATGTTTTTTAAGTATTTTTTTTAAATGAGTACTTTTAGAAGTAGATGTAATATTTTGCGTGAGAGAATTCTAGAGTTTGCCAACATGGTTAGAGAATAGTGAGGCACCTGCAGAATTCCTATCTTTGGTTACTTTTAGAAGTGATTTGTTAGTAGAGCATAATATTCTGTTGTTGGTATATGTTACAGTTATATTTGTAGAACAGGAGTTTTTTTCTGGGTGGGTAAGGAGGTTTTGTGCTGTTGTAAGCTGATTATAAGTTAGTAAGTGGGGAAGTTCCAACCAGGATAGTTGCTTCAGGGCTAGGCAGTGATGTGTTCTATATGAAGAGTCTGTAGCAAATGTTGATATTTTATTGTAATAGGCTTCTAGGTTTTCTATTAAATAAGTAATAGCATGCAATAATAATAAAACATAAAAAACTCTAAAATATATGATAAAAGCTCCCCACAAATAAATAAATAAAGAAAACAATAAAAATGATTTCCTGACACTGATGTTTCTTTAAATCCAAATGGATAAGAGATCCTCCAAAGACAGCCAAGAAGCCTATGATACACACTGCAGACTACATTCCAATATCCCAAACCCAATCAGACTTCCATCCATCCAAAGACCTAAACCCACTGATCCACCAAAAACAAACAAATAAATAAATAAATAAATAATATAAATAAATAAAAATTAAGTAAATAACAACCTATAACAAATAATTAAATAAAACAGAGTAATGCATGTGAAGGAGTGAGTGCTAACTGATAGTTCTGAGAGAAGGTAATGGCGTTTTGGGTCTTTTTTAACTATTAAAAAAGCACGCCACTTGAATGAAATTGAGTAAGCAGAAAGGCAAATCATGATTTGGTAAGACTTCAGTGCCAAAAAAATATGCAAACTCTTTTCCACTTCTTAAGTGAAGAATTTTCTTTAGATCACCCCCTGCATATTTTGTCAGAAAATAAAATGTTGCATGGAGGCAATGTAGAAGGTTTAACATAATGTCAGATGGTGAGTGTTCAAAATCAACAGTTATTATGTCAGCACAAAGATCTTGGAAAGTTCATTATTATTTAATGAGTCGTTAGAGAAGTGGAATACAGTTAAGGAACACGTTAGGAAACGATGGAACATTGTAATGTGT
Organism: Protopterus annectens; assembly: GCF_019279795.1. Classification (NCBI taxonomy): domain Eukaryota; kingdom Metazoa; phylum Chordata; order Ceratodontiformes; family Protopteridae; genus Protopterus; species Protopterus annectens. The sequence goes on from NC_056730.1 coordinate 193,270,908, forward strand.
GACACTGCAACAATGTATAAATTAAGTATTGAAAGCCCACTTAATGATATGATGATTTTCTCTAATAAATTGTCCTTTATTTTGAAAAATCAAAGCAGCTTAAATAAATAATAAAGCAAATAGTTCAACTACAACAGTCAGTATACAAGTTGTAAAACTCAGTAGATACAGCAAGAGCAACAGGTCAAAGTCCTAGATGATAAGATGTTTGCACTGAATTTTGATCAAGACAAGGTAAAGGTCAGACTTTGTTCTTTCTCAAAACCAGGATAAACTATATCTGTAAATATGAGCATAGGATAAATTAGATCTGTAAATATGAGCAAGTACCTTTCCATTCCTCATACTTCCTTACATTCCCTTCTTTACTTCCTTACTACAATCTAATTCTCTTCCCTGACTTTCTCCATGAACATACCATAAGCCTGTTTTCCCTCACTTCATATTGCAATTCCTATTTGTATTAAACTAATTTACTTTTAATTTCTCTACAAATTGTCTAACATTTCTCTAAATATTAAATGATTGTCCTATACCTTGTATCAGTTCTTAACCAATGTTTTTATATTATGTCTAATTTGTTATAATTATTTAAACTGCTGATGTTTTTGTTTTATTTTTGAAGATTGTAAAATTATTGTTCTTAAAATATTTTGTATTATTTTAGAGCTTTTCTCTGCAGGCCTCCAATGAAAATGGGTTTCTACCCAGTCCAATTGTCCCAGTAATCAAATGTCAAAAAATAAGTAAATAAATACAATATTTTTTATAAGCACAAGTCGAAGCACATGAAGTCACTTAACACAACTTCCTGTATGTACTTACCCCCTTTTATGCGGTACTTAGACATTCACCCACTTTTATGTTAATAATTTTTGTATGTATATGTATGTATCTATGTGTGTGCGTGTGTGTGTATAAATATATGTGTGTGTGTGTATATATATATATATATATATATATATATATATATATATATATATACATACACACACACACACGTGTCTCTACATGTATGTGTATGTATTTATGTATATAGATGTATGTTTATGTGTGTGTATACACCCACGCATACACACACACACACACACACACACACACACACACACATATATATATATATATATATATATATATATATAAAATTGCATATATATATATATATATATATATATATATATATATATATCTAATTGCATATATATATATATATATATATATATATATATATATATAAATAACATTTTCATCCACACACATCTTCACACTTTTTAGCTTGCCTTGGTACTGATACAGATCCCTGCAGTGATACACTTAAGTAAAATGTCTCCTTGGTGTCTAGTATCCCTACAGTCCCAGTACAGATGCTGGTGCCATGACGGCACTTAAGTTAAATGCATCCTTTGTGACTGGTGTTTATCCTACCCTCCAACCCCCTTACTGATGCCAGTGACATAAAGACACGATGTTTTACTGGTGGCTACTCATTCCCCCACTCCCAGTCCTTTTCCTGATGCTAGTGCCATGAAGCCACTTAAGAAAAATGCATCTCTGTTGGCTAGTTTTTTGTTTTGTTTTCACAACCCCCAGATACATGTACTGATCATGATGCCATTAAGTCACTTCATGGATGAGTTATCACTGGTGTCTAGTGGCTCTCCCACTCCTTAGTCCCCATACCATGTTCATGCTAGGTCATTGAGCTTAACCGTTTGGCTGCTTCCAATAGCATGACATGGTAGGGCCAGCTGGTCTGATCTTCACAGCCAAGGGATTTCTTGAATCATTCATCATGTAGATTCCCTCTTTGATGTGGGTCCTGTGGAGAGGTCACATGGCTAGCTAGCATATGCCTATCCCTGGATTGCCTCATTAGCATTCAACATGGCCACAGGTGTAGCCCAATATGGCATACCACTAAACCTCTTCGCACAAGAAATATGGACAAATCCTATAATAATCGGTGGACAGAGGCTGAAAAATAGGGATTGATTTTAAATATTGCACTTAAAAGCTTAGAAAGCTGCTAGAATAAGAAGATTTTTGTTAGCATGAATTTTCTGAAGGATATGAAGTCTAAAACTCAAATGTACTTCATTATTTAGTGACTTCAGTCCTCACTGATTTGCCAGGCAACTATAAATATTATGAGGAAATGATCAAAAATATGACATAAAAATCTGGACATTCCGTAAGAATTTGGAGAGTTGAGATGCATGCAATGTAGTGCTGCCCATTTTCATGCTAGCGCACCATGTGGCACTGTGGTGGGGCAGCTGCTGAATACCAGAAAGGTCCGTGTACACATCACATACCTTCATGACTTCCCCGCATAATTAAATAATAATAAATAAATGGAATAAGTTACTCTTTTTATGTAAGATAGGCTAATTTTAAACCAATGGTTATTTTACCCAAAGTACTGTATATCACATATGCAACTTCATTTAGTTACATCTAAAGAACACATTAAACAATTTAGCAACATTTGTTTGATGTTCTTATGGCACCCCAACAAACCTAGAATAGCTTTGTGACATCATGTAAGAGAATGGAAAGATGGTGGCACAATATTTCCTGACCTATATACTAATCCTATAGTTTCAGTTATTAATACAGTAACTTTAGGGTTGAATTCTGATTATTTAATAAGTTAAACAAAAACTACATGAAATCATTTGGTTAAAATAAAGAAAAAATATCACTACATAACATAAACAAATTTTTAATAATAATATGAAGTGGCTGTTAAATATGCATTTGCAATTACTAATAATCGAACAGATTCTACTCATATAAACATGTTAAAAATGATATATAAATGCCCATAGATAAAATCATGGTGCTTCCCGTTATTCACACAGCATTTATTACAGAATGTGAAGCTGGTCTGAACGTTCAAGAAATGCTAAGTTTAAAAAACAGGGATTTGACCTTTTGGAGAGAGCAAAGTGCTTAAACTAATTATTTAACAGGTAAATATTATTTGGATATGGAAAACTGGCTTAGATATAAAGTCAACTGGTTTTAATTTATAAAGCTGATTTAATTTCAGATTTAATTAAAAAAGAATATCCATCCATTCTTGATTTATCCATGTTTTGAAAGAAATGGTGAGAAAGTGAAATCATACTTAACCAAAATATGTAAACTACTAAGAACTGTTTGCATTTTGTATCAAAGATAATTACTAGGATGTGCAGTTCAACTTTAACTACAATAGAAAAAATATTTCAATATCCTCAAAAACTACATCAGTGTTATTTTGGAGACTATTCCCTTGGGAATTTCTACATAGATCATTTATCATGCCACATAAAATTCAAAGTATATACAAAAAAGAGAGCATTGTTTGTTGGAGGTGCAAATCAGAAGCATTTTCTGGAAAAAAAGTCCTGCACATATGATTGTCTGCTAAATGCATATTAATGAAATATTTGGTGTTACATAATGCTGCAATTCCAGGATGTGTACTTACGTCTCAATTCACAGTTCTCTTGTACTTAATAATCGCCAGGAAAATAACTACAAAGAATTGAAAAAATGAGGTTATGTCTTCACTTGTAGCATTTATAAATATTGTCATTGTTGTGTGTTATAACAAAATGTCTGCTATTAAGATGAAAATAAACAAAATAACCACAGAATATAATTACTGCATACAATCGAACTCATCAGTAGAGAACTATTAATCTATGTGCTCCGATCAGTTTATCACTGCCTAATAAATATTAGTAATGTATATACCAATAATTTATATAAATACTTGTGTAAATAGTTATTTGTTTTATGTTAAAGCGCTTGTTTCTGTTTATAAAATTTCAATAAAAATATTTTTAAAAAGCTGACCTTCTACCAATGTATGTGTAGTTAACTATAAGCATTTACTAACTATAAGTTTCTCAGTACCTTAAAATATATTCCAAATCAAGCCTTGAAGCATGACCTCAGCACTGAGATGGTTAAACATTTAAATTGCATGCAACCATATGATTTTTTGAATGTAATGGTGAACTTATTTTCTTTTTCACAAAAATAAGACTATATTAAGGGAAATTATTAGAAGCCATTAGTGGAAGGAATGGATAATATCAATTCATGGTCTAATAAACCTTGCTGGATGTGTAGATGGATAAAGTCCTGACTATAACCCGAGAAATTATAGTTTGGTTAGTGGTTCAGACATTTGATACTAAGACAGGGAGGATAGGTGAGCCTATCCTGGGAGTGGGAAACATGCTGTGGCAGAGGCCGGAGCCCAGAGGGATGATGCTGATGCTGAGGGAGTAGAAGGACAGAGATGGCAAGACTGCCCTTAGGCCCTGGGGCAGGGACATAAGCCAAATGTCCTTCCTTGTTGCCCACCCTGCTTGATGCTGATGTTGACATCAAGGTGTTGTTTGTCAGCTTCAAACCGGGCTTATCCTGCTGTGCAGCACAAGTAGGTGCCTGAGTGAGGAAGAGATCCACCTCAAGTACAGGAGCTGTCCTGGAAGGAGGACCTTCCCCTTTGGGATCATAAAGAGCTGACAAAGTTGGGTTGAAATCAGCAGTGGATGGGATGAAAAAAATCCTGCTGCCTTGACTGTTGAATGAGTTATCTGACAACCACAGGTACAGATCAGACAGCATCACTGTAAAATATCTATAAAGAATGCACATACTGACAGTGGCACATGTGTGTGGTTTGCAGTGCATCACTGCTGACATGAAACATTCTTAGCAGTGCATCACTGCTGACAGGAAACATTCTTAGCAGTGCATCACTGCAGACAGGAAACATTCTTAGCAAAGGTGGAAGTAAAATTTCCTCTACTTCAACAAGATCAGAACAATTAATGGTACACAGTTATAGTTCTATGAGCCTAGTCTTATTGATAATGAACCAAAATAATTTATTCCTGGAGGAGATACTTTTAACATTTCTGTACAACAGCTGAGAACACAATACAAGGCATTGAGATTCTTGGTTATAAAGTCCTGTCCTGCTACTTTAATATACTTATTTGGTTGTGTAGGGAATTATTTCAAAATTATAAAGAGGTGGCAGATGAGATTAAAGGATGCTTATGAAAAAGACCCAGAGAAAAAATGGGTATACCATTTTAATGAAAAGATTAATGTACTACGGCTACAGTGTGGTAGGATATTGATTAAATGATAAAAGATTAGAAATCGCTGCTGCAAAGTCCAGTGAAGGTGAAATTGCTTGGGTGTCAGTAGCACAAAGGAAAAAAAGATGAAAGGCACAACTCTGAACTCTTGTTTTACATAGTAAATTATTGTTACTGTGGTTTCTAAGTGTGCCTGGCAAAGATTCACTTGTTTAGAGAAATGTCTCCCTTCTATGAGCCTGTGTGACTAAGGAGTTGGTATATTTAAGTTCATGAGTGCAGGAGGACTCCCACCCCCTTTAAAAACAATTAAAATTGATTTATTTTGTTGTTTTTTTTTTCTTTTTGACCTTCTATTGTTTTGGGCATTTTTGTTTGTCCATTTGGCTCTTCAGATTTCAAGAAGTCAACATGTCATAGTTGGAGCCATGGTGAAAGATATCTGACATGCATAGTACCATAAAGACCAATGCAAGTAATATTGCCATTAAATATTTTCTTAAATTGTATTGCTAAAAATCTAATGTGAGATGTTTTCCTTTTGCAAACACTTACAGATCCAATACACACTTTATACAAGAAGGAGTAAAAATAAACATGTCAAAATGGTACTCTAAGATTTAACAAGCATTAAGGAGATGGTATCAGTCCTTGCTTTCTGGCATTGATGGGAAAAGAACCAGAGAGGCATGAAGATTTTTTTTAGGTCAGTAAACTAAGTTTGCAAAAATCATACACTAGAAAGTGTAATATAACAGTATAAGAAGAACAGTAAAAGAAATCAAGCTGCTGAGGTTATACTGCTAAATAAAATGCAATGGTGGCAGAACATCTGTGCTTTTTACAGGGTGTCCAGAATTATATCTCCTGAGATAAGCAGGAAAAGAAAATGATTTTAATAACTTGGAAATTAATAATACTTCTCTTTGAAACTGCAGTTGTTCAAATATTTACTACTCTTACGTAAGTAATATAATAATGTGAATGCTAAAAATAATTCACATGCGGATGTATTCAGAACTATTTTGATGTGAGTATAAGAAAATTCATTAATCTTTATACATAATTTGGATTTTGTTTAGCCAGGATTTCAAAAGTAGCTAGGTGTCCTGCATTTTATACTTCTTTTGAATTCTCAGTCACAAATATACAAAGCAATGAAATGTTGTATTGCTTATACCCTGGCTACACTGAAGATAAAGCTATACAGAAAAATATTTTTTTTCCATTTCTGATTGCATCATTAGTAGTTCTATTCATGTGAACCATGCCATGGGAGTAAGCAAAAAAACAAAAAAAGAGGGTTCTGTAAAGGTAAAAGTGCAACAATAACATTGATGATTATGCTTTAAAGAAATGCCAAGGAAAATGTATCCAATTAATCAGAACTTGAAGCCTTTCATAATAAAAGATGATGTAAGATACAATGAAATATAAAAAAGAGAGTAGCACTGAATTCACAGGTCAAAGAGACAGAATATGCTCTTTAATGATTTAAAAATACCAACATCCTGAAAAGAAAGCAACCATGGCACTGAAAATGGAGCCTGGAGAATTTACAAAAATACTTCATAAAGCATGTTATATATAGATATAAATATATCTATCTAGCTATATGTATATATGTATGTATGTATGTATGTATATGATTACCTAATAAAAAGCAAGTGCTTACACAGCAGAGCAAAAAACGTTGATGTAAAAATATTGATGCACAAAACAATGAAAAATAAAGCCTCCTGTGTGCTGCTCACCTTGTGTTAATTGTGTGTGTGTGTGTGTGTGTATATTTATATATATATATATATATATATATATATATATGTATATATATATATATATATATATATATATATATATATATATATATATATATGGATTCACTTCAGAAGACTGAAAAGTCACAATCTCGAATTTCATAAGAATGAAGCCCAAAATCCTGAAAACTCAAAATCCTGAATCCCAAAAGTCTGAAAACACACAGGATACAAATAATAACAATATTCCAGTACAAGGACACACCCAAACACATACAAGACAAAGCATAGTAGTTTTCATCAAGTATGAATAGGGGGGAAAGCCCCTCTGCACCCCCATATCCCCTGCTACTTAAATATATCAACTATGATATTGCACTCCACAGAAAAAATAGCACACATACCATCACATGTATCATGACTGCCTGTTTTAGCCTTAGTAATATTCCCTTTTAACTTGCTATACTACAACATAACTCATGATAGTGTAGTGAAGTGCAGTATCAGAGTTGATATAATTAAGTAGCAGGGGGTGTGGGGGCACAGCCCCCACATGGGGGTTGCAGGGGGGCTTGCCTCTCTGCTTATACTTGGTGGAAAGTAATATGGTTTGTGTTGTCTATAGTCAGTATATGTATCCTGTGTGTTTTCAGTCTTTTGGGATTCAGGATTTTGATTTTTCAGGATTTTGAATTTTCAGGATTTTAGGCTTCAGTCTTATGAAATTTGAGACTGTAACTTTTCATTCTTCTGAAGTGAATCCATGGATCTCTATCATATGATAGAAACCTCATTTGACTGAAACTCATTTGACTGAGACCATAAGACTGAAATTTCAAAATACTGAAAAATCATTTGACTGAAACCCATAAGACTGAAACTCATAATACTGAATTTCAACATACTAAAGTGTAAACTGGACCATATAAAACCAGCTCCCCAATTCCCCCAGCCCTCCCACCCCCCAACTATATATAATAACTCCAGGATAGCACTACAGTACTCTTGAACACACAACACCACATGATGCACCCCCTTTCCTAACCTATACTCTAATCATAACTTGCCAAAAAAAATAAATAATAGAAGCACTGGAAACAAGCCAAAAGTTCTAAAAAGTACTCTCCTCTACCAGATGCTCTTCAGAATACAGCAAAAATAAATAAATTCCAAAACTTTATTAGAACATACAGACTGAGTGCTTTCATCTAGTACTAGACTTCATCAGAACCTATAAATATGTCCAAGCACTCCAAGTCCAATCACTGTTACCTGACTCAAACAAATTCAGTTTTCCTCTGTTCAAACAAAACAACAATCAGCATTCTCACAATTCTTGATACTCACTCACCTCAACACATAGTCGAACAAATTGCCTTTCAACGCACTGACACCTATATATATATTTATATAGATACACACACACACACACACACACACACACACACACACACACACACACACACACACACACACACACACACACACACACACACACATCTGAAGAAGTCCTTGTTACAGCTTGCTGGATGAAAGTGCTTAACTACCGGGTGTTATTTTCTATCTGAAGAAGTCTCTATTTATGTGATGAAATTGCTAATAAATACTCTTGGACTGGATCATGAGACTTGATCTCTTTCTTTTGTGCATAATTCTTAGTTGGTGAGCTGCGGTTCTTCATTACCAATATATTTATATATATCCGTCTCTCTCTCTCTATGTATATATATATATATATATAGTGTTTGTGTATGTGTGTGGGCATGTGTGTGTGTGTGTGTGTGTGTGTGTGTGTGTATGTGTGTGTGTGTGTGTGTGTGTGTGTGTGTTATTATGTATAAAAAAAACTAGTTAAACAGGAATGATATTGGCATATAAATTGCCAAAATGGACTGCTGTCATAAATTCTAATGTAAGATCTGGGTTAAAGATCAATTTGCAATATTATCAAAAATAAGATAACAGGATTCAAGTGGGTATTGCTTGTTTAAACCACTGTTTAAGTAAAAACAAAAAGTGAGTGTTTTGCACTTGTCAGAGCTTCATCAAATTTAAGTTATACATATTTATTTATTTTATTCATTTACTTAAACTCATTATTTTGGCTCACCATCTTCCAAATAATAAACATCAAAAATGTTGAGCCAAAATCCCTAAAAAACACAAACCACACTTTTTTTTTTTTTTTGCAGGGAGCAATGCCCCTGTATCCCAATGTACTGGGCTCCATCCCAGCAAATTATATATACCAACTCCATGGTCACACTACAATGGAGAAAAATAGCAAAACCTTATGAAAAACATATCATTTAGCTGGCACAAAACAACACATTGTAGTGAAACTCACTCCAAGCTTAATTTCGTTGAACAAAGAAATTTGCTGGAAAAGTTACCAATGAGGTGTGGGGCATATATTGATGTAATTTCGGATATTTTGCAGGCACCTTAATCTTTATGGACATAAGCTTTGTGTTTCCCAGGTATAGACAAACAATCCACTTATGCTGTTTAATGAGCACAGGAAAAGGGCAAAACCTGTCATGCCTACAGCTGGTGAGGTATGGCTTTATTGGCTTCAATGCACCAGCAAAGACCTGAAAAGGAAAAAGTATGAAGGCATGTAGAAGACATGTAGATGAAATAGTAGTATTAAGGGGTTAATTGCATGTATCTCAGAGGCTTTCACTGTAGGTTTAAGGCACCACACTTAGGCAACTCTGACTTCAACTGGATCTTTCTTGGAGATTTAACTGAATGGTTTATCTATATAAACTTTTTCCCCTTTAGTTATTTATAGGAGTCGTAACATAAATTAATAGCATGTCCTATTTATTTCAGTGCTGAGGTTCAAGTCTCTCGAGCGCGTAGCTCGATGGGATTTGGATTTTCTGAGGTGCAGCATGTCCATTAATTCCGGGTTGGACATGGCTTTATACGTCAGGCACAGATCGCCTCTGAGCAGGCGGTATGCCACTGAGTAGAGCTGGAGTTTCTTTAACCGGGCAGCATATGGCATCTGTTTGAGCCCTTTAATCCTTTTGGTGAGGTACTTTTGGGGTCTTTCCAGTTGCTGCAGGAGTCTGGTAAGGTACATCCCAAAAGGGGCATTGTACTCAATTATGGGCCTGATGAGGGATGAGCAAAGAGGCACGATGACCTCCCCTGATCTAGATGTGAATCCCTTCATGATTAGGTGGGCTATATAAAATGTTTTTCTAACCACTTTGGCCACGTGGTTGTCAAATGAGAGATTGCTATCAACTTGGGTCCCCAGGTCCCTAATTACTTCTTCTGTACTTAATGGATTACCACCTATGTGGTAATTTGTGGTCACTTTGTTTTTGCCAAAGGGGATGACTATACACTTTTTGGCATTTAGCTTGAGGCCATGGCTCTGGCACCAGTTGTCTGTTTCTATGAGGCCCTTTTGGAGGATGCTTGTGTTGGCTGGAGAGTTGATTATGGCGCCCAGTTTGCAGTCATCTGCGAACTTGGTCAGCCACAATCCTTCCATGTTGGCTTGTTACCTCCGAGAAATATATACCGAACAAGAGAGGTCCCAGGACTGAGCCTTGTGGGACGCCACTTGTAACTGGTTTGGAGTCTGACATGGCTCCAGCAATTCTAACCATGTGGGTTCTGTCCTTGAGCCAGTTTGCAACCCGAGTGACATAGGGGTTTATATTTAAGCTGGTGAGCTCATCTATAATGCCTGAGTGGGGTATTGTATCGAAGTCTTTTGCGAGGTCCAGGTAGGCTGTGTGGACCACCTTCCCCTCGACAATGGCCTTGGTGACTGTTTCAAAGAAATTGACCAGGTTTAAGAGGCAGGATCTGCCCTTAACAAAGCCGAACTGGGTAGGATTCACTGTCTGTAGGTCCACAATATCTTTATTTATGAGGTCCATGATGATCCTTTCCATAGCTTTGCAGACCAGTCAGGCTTATGGGGCGATAGTTTCCAGGATCCGTTGAGGCACCACCTTTGTGGAGAGGGACCACTGCTGCTGTATGCCACTCTTTGGGTACATATCCTGTAGTAAGGCTGAGCTTGAACAGTAGTTTTATGTTTGGGTTTAGCTCTTCTTGGAGTTCATGTAGGATGCAGCCCAGGACACTGTCTGGTCCCATTGATGCTGTGTTTTTTGTTTTGGAGAAGGAGGCTCTTACCTGAGCATCTGAGATGTCAGAGGGGCAGCACTCTGCTGGGATAGATAGTTTCCCTTTTGGTGGGGGGGGGGGTTTGTGCTGAACCTGTCAGTTAGGATGTTGGCAATGTCTGTGGGTTCGGTGTATTTTTTGTCATTTTGGACTAAATATGAGCATATCTCGGAATCCCCACCCAGGTTCCTAACATAACTAAAGAAAGCCTTGTGATTATACTTAGTCTTCCTAGCTGGTGGTCTAGAGAAACATTTTTGTGTTTTTTATCTAGTGCCTCATAAAGGTAGTCAGGTAGTTCACAATGAGGTCGTACTATGACTCATTCTGTCTTTGAGACTTCATGTCTGTTATTCTGAACAATAAAGCTTCTCTTTTTACAGTGTTTTCCATTTCAGCATCTCATTTCATCATTAGGACAGTTGAATTGTGTGGTTTGCATTTTTATATACCCTTGTAGTGAACTATTAATTAATTAATGGAGGTAAATATTCTAGGATTCGGTGCAGGATAACAGGGAATGCATTTATTCAGAATGGTTAATATATACAGGGAGTACATCATTTTTGTATTAGGATACTCAACAAAAGAGCAACATGGGTGATCTTATTAGGAAATAGGTATTCCGCTATGTGGCTGGGTTCAAACTAGTTGATGTGTTTGACTAGCTCTAGATGTTAGGTTTGGTGAGATAATATTGTACTCTTGTCAGTTTTGGTGCATTTAGCAAATAAAGAAATAGGCCAATAAACAAACATATAGCACATTTAGCAAGAATGAAAGTAAATTAGACTTTTTTTATCATGCAGCAGACATTTGAGAAATGTTGTGAATGATGGAGAACAGCCACTTTCCAGGCAACTGAAGCATTTCCTCAAAATACTACTTTTCAGGAAAGCTATGACCAAAATACCATCTCCACTCTTTTCTGGTAAACAATCATTTTCAGTAAAGACTTAAAACAGCTAGGGATTTTAGGCACGAAGAAGTTCTCTTGCAGATTAATAGGTTCATAGGTAAGTATCAGCTAGCTGCCCTCTGTCGGCCATTTTAAGCCTAGCCAGTTTCCCTTTTTGTGTTAGACTTAACCTATCCCATTTGGTTAGAGACTGGCTCTGAGCATCCCATGGTTGACAATGAAAATGTATCCATAATTACTAACTGGAATCATGCCATAGATAATTTGAGGGGACCAATGCATGGGATAAATATTTAGGAGCTGCCTGTGTCCATAGTAGTAAAGAGGGCAGTCCTGGGGAAAATCTTCTGCTTCACATCCATAGATCCAAGTTGCACTTGAACAGGCACAGAGATTAACTTTGTTTTATGTGGATGGGGTGTCTGTTCTAGAGCAGCTGTTTTCTGGGGAAGATGCAGAATTCCATTAATTAGCTGATTTTCTTTGCAAATTGCCAGAGCTACCCCAGCTAGGTTTTCTTCAGCAAGGAGATCTCTAATACTACTACAGACAAAACAAGCTTCCCTTTAAAATTCTTAATTTTCACATGAATCTTGCTATCATTTCTAAGAGTTAAGGCATGGTTGCTATGGCAACTGATAGGCAATCTCAAAATCTTTAAATACCTGAACATTACAGATTTAGAAAAAAAAATAAAAGGCATTGCCATTCAGCTCATTGCAACTTGAGAACTAATTTTCAGTAAAATTTGATATTAGCTCTGATTATTTCTTTATATGAGTCAAGGATACATGCAGGATCAGTTTAATCTGCTTTGGGTAGTTTTATTTCCCCTTGAGTCTATGAATCTGCAATAAGCATTATATAAAATTATACATACATAAGTTTGACTGTTAAGCTTATGACTGGGTTGTCTTCAAGAGGTTTGACTGCTAAGCTGATGTAACACCATTCTGATGTTTACAATGACAAGGAGTATGTTATTTGATCAATTGTACTTTCAAAAAAAAAGAGGTTTACAGTGCCTTTATTTGGTTTTAAATCCTTTTGCTGGAAGCTGCCATTTGATTTAACAGACAGTGCAATTTAACTGTTATGATTTGTTTTGGAAGTGTGTGGGGGTTTGTTGAAGTACCTTTACCTTTACATCAGTAATTTCATCATTCTGGTAATAAAAAAGTGCTAGTACTGAAACTAAACAATGTTTTTGGTCAGATTCAATAAAGCCTACATGGTAGCGCACCATTTTGCATTCAGTAAGCGGCTGTACATGCTGTCTAGAGCCGTGCATAGCCATGCAAACAAGGTAAACACCATGGCATGCAAATTACAGCATAAGCAGCTGAACTGTATGCTAATCAACCAATCCAAGTTGGAGGAGCTATTCAACAAGCTATAAAGCAACTGTTTAGAGCCAGTGCTGTTTTTTTCCTGCAAATTCCAAAACCAGTTGGAATACAGTCATGGAAAGGAGTCTACATAGAAACAATGTTGGGGGCTGCTGCTGCTTTAATTCATGTGTATGTGCAACAGGCTAAAGTCTACACTGATGCTGCTTCTAATAGACCAAGACCAAGATGGATAAGAGTTTTCAGACCCCAGGTAATTTATCACAACCTACATGATTTGGAAATTGTAGAGCGATACAGGATGGATAGAGACACACTACACAGCTCTGCAACCTCCGTCGTCCTCAACTCAGAGCCTAGGCAAACCGAGGGGAAGCCATCCCATTGGAGACAAAGGTATGTGTAGCACTTAGAATCTTAGCTACAGGTACCTTTCAGATACCAACAGGGGATATGCTGAGGGTGTCACAGGCATTCGCATCCAGGATCCTCAATCAAATCTTGAATGCTATGCTCATCTGCTGTGATGGCTTAGTGGTTAACTACTGTGACTATAGTGTACAGGGTTCTGGGTTCAAGACCTGCACAGGCTGAATCTATGATTCTGTGATTCCAACATGCTAGTGACCACATATATTTTCCTTGTACTCCTGAGGATAGGGCCAGAAATATGCCGGAGTTCCACCCTGTAGTACACTACCCTAATGTACTGGGTGCCATAGATTTCACACATGTAGAAATTAAGGCACACCCAGGGAACAGGGAAAGCTCTACATTAATAGAAAGAGCTTTCACTCTATTAACTGCCCAGTTGTGTGTAATGCCAATGAAATCATCTTGAAAGTGTGTGCTGACAACCCTGGCAGTTACAACAATTCACATATCTGGCACATCTCCCAACTGTATCAGATGTTCACTAGGAAGGATATCCCACAGGGTCATTTACTGGGGGATGCAGATTATGCACTGGAACTGTGGCTGATGACACCTATCAGAAGTGCACACACACCTGCTGAAGAACAGCATAATGAGGGACACATTCAAACCAGAATTATCATAGAGTGTGTGCTCAGGCTGCTGAAGTTGTGGTTCCAGTGCCTAAATACATCTCGGGGAGCCCTGCAGTACAATGCATGGACATGTACTGAAATATTCACAGTATGTGCCATGCTACACAGCATCATCCTGAGAAAACAGCTTCAGCAGGATCAACAAGGGGAATGAGCACACATCCCACCATCAATGCAAAGTTCACCACAGGCACATGCAGGTGAGGAGTCAGAGGGGGAAGTAGCAGGTGCTGTGGATGTAGGCAGATGTAGGCATGCTCAATACACCCTTGCATTGGCTAAGAGACAATGCATAGCACACTCACTCACCATCTAAGGGCCTACAACCTACCTCCTACACACACACATATAGTAACATTGATGCCAGGCAACACTTACAACCATTACCTACCCATGTAATGGCCGTGTACTGCATGCATCAGACAGAATCAGACCTGAATTAAACTGTTGCAATTGTTGGATTTACAAGATAATTGTTAAACCTGGAGTGTATTGTGAAATAATATGAATGACTGGCATATCCTTGCATTATGTTACTTGGTACTGTAAGCAAGTAAAAGGTGGAAGATTTGTACAGAAATAACCTTAACATCTGACAGCAGAGTCTTATTTGACTTATATATGTGCATTATTAAGCAGTAGGCCTCAGGCATCAAAGATTCACATAGTCATTTATTTATTTATTTGCAGTTTGTTTGTCAGGATAGTCCAATTGGGCCACAAGGAGCCTGTTTCAATGGAGTCCTGGGAAGAAAATCTCCAGAAAAATACAAATGCATAGTACACATTGCACATTTACATTACAGATTATCTCATAGGAATACAAAGTAAATATAATAAGAAAAGTTTACCAATAATAGAATGGATAGGTATACTTTGTAAAATAGCAATAAAAAAGACTTTTATGTTTTACACAAAAGTAGCAGCATAGGGTAACTGTTAAGTAGTTGGTCAAATAATTCAATAGTGCTGTGGAATTATAGGAGGCAGTGATGGTGTATTTAGTTCTAGGAGAGTAGGAAGTGGTATTAGAAGGATTAGGTAGGATGGGAACAGGAGTACTTCCATTGTGAAGTTAGATGTGAGTGCAGCAAGGTTTTAAATGAGGAGAGACTGCTGCTGATGTGGATAGGAGATGGTAGAGAATTCCAGAGGCGTGCAATAGAGAAGGACATTAGGTGATTCCCAGCTGGATGTGTGGGTTTGTGCAATTTAATTAGTTTTTGGGAATTAGATCTTAGAAATCGTTGAGGGACAAAGAGAGGGGTTGCAAATAAGTCTGTGTGCTTGGATGAGTTGGGTATAAGTGAGGAGGTTAGGTAGCTCAAGGGAGTTTAGTTGGTGAAGAGAATTACAATGGTGAGAAATGGCTCTGTGACCTGCTGCAAATTTTGATACCTTGTTATAGCAAGAGGAGAGTTTTGTTTTGAGGGAGGATTGCAGGTTGGTGAGGATAGCTGCACCATATAGGAGGGATGGGATGAGAAATATTTGCTAGTATGAGCCTAGTGGAAGGAGAGATATAACAATTATGGCAGTATAACATACCAAGTTTTTGTGTTTTTTTTTATATTTACTCGTAAATGTTTGTTGAATTTTAGTTGATCATCTATGAGTACTCCTAGTAGTTTAGTGTCAGAGACTATTTCTAGGGGAGGATTATTTTTGCTGGTGATTATAAATGAGTGTTTATCTAGGGAGGAGGTTTTGGAGGCGGTGAATAATAAGTTTAGTTTTGGTTGCATTAAGAGCCAGATGGTTGTCTAGCATCCATTACTTACCAGAGGAGAAAGTGGTTTGGGTAAGCTTATTTAGATTGGGGATAGAAGGGGAGGACCAGATAATGGCAGAATCGTCGGCATATTGGATGAGGCTGGAGTTTGGAATGGCTTGGTAGAAGTCGTTAATGAATATGTTGAATAATAGGGGGCCTAAAATGGAACCTTGGGGGACACCTGTGGGAGTATTCAGAAAGGGTGAAGTGGCTTTATTCCATTTGACTGCTTGTTGTCTGGTTGTGAGGTAGCTGGACAACCACTTGGTAAAGGAAGGGAATAGGTTTAGTTTGGAGAGTTTATTAAGAAGCAGGTTGCGGGAAATAGTGCCAGATGCCTTGGAGAGGTTGAGGAGAAGGGTAGACACGAAATGGCCAGAATCACTGGCTTTGTTAATTGTTTCAAGGAAGGAGAGGACAACAGTGGTGGTGCTATGACTGGGTCTGAATTTATGCTGTGTGGTGGTAAGAAGCTGGTTGTTGATGAGAAAGAGAGTTGGTGATGGATATATTTTTCAAGAAGCTTAGAAATAGGGGATAAGATAGCAATAGGGCAGAAGTTTGGAATGTCATTATTATTACATCCTTTATGTAGAGGAATAATAAAGGCTTTCTTCCAAAGCTGAGGGACGTGGATTTCTCAGATAGACCCATTAATTAGCATGCTGACAGGGAGAGCAATGGCTTTTGCCGCTATTTTTACGAAGTAGGAGGGAATTTCATCAGGGGCATTGGAACCAGGTTTTAATTTTAGGAGAAGTTTTTTGTGGTGGATATAGAGATGGGATTGATAGAGAAATGTGGAGGTTGGGGGCAAGGGATGCTGGGGGAGGAAGGGATGGGTGCATGCTGAGGAGGGGTTGTAGAGGTGTTGGTGAAGGATGATGTTAGCTTGCTTATGGACTCTGATGAAATTAATTAAATTGGGTGGCCAAGTCCATGTCAGAGGCATCTGGGTTGTGGCAAGGGTTTTCTTTTCTTCCTGGGTTGAAGAGAGATGAGATTCCTTTCCAAAATAGTTTGGGATTGGTGTTGTAGTTGGTTTGGAGAGAGGATAAATAGGCTTTGTGGTCTGAGGTAATAAGTTTTTTTTTACTTTATTTAGTAGTGTTTTATATTCGCTTAGGGTGATAGTGGTTTTATTTTTATGGTAATGTGTCCAGGCTTTGTCATGGAGTCGCATGATAGCTAAGGTGTTTTTGGTTAACCAGGGTACAGGGTTACTTTTTATACATTTTGTTTTTAGAGGGGCAAAGGAGTTGAGCAGGTTAGTGAAAGTAGAGTTAAAGTAGGACAGAGCATTATCTAGAGGAAGAGTCTTTAATGGGCTCCAGTTTATGCTGTTTAGTGCATTTGAGAAGGTTTCAGAATTGAAGTTCTTTAGGCAGCGAGTGGAAATATAGGTGTGAGTTAGTTGTATGGAAGAGGGGAAATGGTGGGCAAAAGTGGGGAAGTGGTCAGTTAGTGGGTCTGGGAGAATACCACTATCAGAGATATAGTGAGGATGGGATACTAGAATCCAGTCTATTGTACTTCCAGTAATAGAGTTCTTGAAAGGCCTGGTAGTGGAATTGATTGGTTGTGTAAAGTTATATAAGTTAATGTTGAGTGAGATAGTGGGAGATTGGATTGTGGCCCAGTTTATGTTCACGTCTCCCAGGATTATGGTCTCATGAGTAATGTTGGTAGAGACTCAGGAGATAATATCTTCAAGGGATGAGATATTGTCTCCAGGGGGAATATAGAGGGAGAGAACAAATACTTCCCAAAAGTAGTGATGGTTACTGCATGCTCTCAATTTAGCACCATACATAAGTACTGGAAAATCATTAAAAAGAGACATTAGAAAGTAATGATACACATTGCAGTTTCAGACTTCATAACCCTCACAAGATCATTCACAATAAAGCTGGAAAATTTTGATGTTATCAACTGTCTAACTTTCTAAGATTAATATAAGTCAAAAGTACAATTACCAGTTCAACATCACAAATGCAGATATACTAAGCATTAAGTCAGCTGTGCACCCTGAGCATCAGACTCAGACACAAAGCTTATGTATCCCTGAATCCAAAAGATAGAAAACAGGGATATTGTACAGTTATCGTCAGTTGCACAGGGTGTTGGGGGTTTCATGAAGCCTAGGCTGACACAAAAGGTCGGTGAGTGTGTGTGAGTAAAAAAGAAAAGCAGGCAGACATTTGGATAAAGTAGTGAACAATGCAGAGGACATTTATTAGGGATGTTATATACAATAGGGGTAGGGTGCATTTTGTGAAGCTGTGCAGACTAATTGGCCTGAATATGAGTGTAATCTCAGCTAAGGTCTCCAGCAAGTGGAGCACAGGTAAAGGCTCATGGGCAACATTATAAGAAGCATGAAGAATCGTGGACAAATATCAGAATAATACCACCATTAATCCACGTATCTGACATAACATATATGATTTAGAGTGCTCAGAGAGAAATCTGCACAAACACACTTGTACAACTATTATGACATGTCTGCACTGTATGATGGTAATCAAGCATACTGTCCTGACACTGTAACATCTGCTGGAGGTGTTAGAAGAGACACTGCTATACCTGTATGTGACATTATGATCAATACATGCTAGTTGATTGGTGTGCATGGCACAATACATAGTGTCACAAACATTTATTTATTTACTATGTTCATCACCAGAACAGGTCTCACACATGCATCTGGTATAACACCTTGATGGGGTTTCCGCACCATCAGACAGTAATGTTTATGCCACAAAAAGAATACCTAGGTATGGCCAATAAGATGTGTGACAGCTCACTGTGGCAAAGGTTGTACACTTCAGTTACACATCACTAGAAGTTATGTAGTGAGCTACATAAAGAAGGGTGCATTGTATTCAGTTACTGGTGTGATGAAGGTTGTGAACTAAGGAGGTACTATGGCCTGTGATGTGGATGTCCTTCACATACTCAGTAGTTTTGTTACATACAAGGGAGTTGTGAGCACTCTGGCCACATGCTGGTGGACATTCCACAAACCACATATCCCAGGCCACAGGCCACATAACAGCTAGTCTGCTGATAGAGTGTGAGGTCTATATGATCCTTGGTTTGTGGATTTGTTTCCATAATGAAACAAATCCCCATGTTTTTCATCTCATATGTTATCATGGCTTTGGCAGCAATATTTGATGTGTGTTGATTCTGTATTTTACCGATATCACGGTTAGAGTCCTCCAAACAGCTGTTTGGACACAGTATTTATATGTCATTTTTGACATCTGTGACTTCAATCATGGATAGGAAAAGGCATATCAGACACCGCTGATGTGCACACTTGATCACTGGACATGAGATATAGATCATTTCACACATTTCTCCATATTTAGATGCCACATATGTGATCCACTGTTCTACTCACTTGGCGATATAAGTGTTGATAGCAACATTTGTCATTGTGGAGTGAATACCTCAGTGAGGACCCCTGCCGACTGCCTTGGCCTTTTCAAGTTCCACAGAATGAAGCTCTTTGAGGACATCCGACAGATGTAACAGACATAGACGTAGCATGAAAAACTTGCACATCTGTTGCACACAGCCAGGATATTACTAGTGTCCATTTAGCGAAAGTCCATGATGACATGTTGGTTTAACTCACAGATCAGGAGAGTCAGGATGTGTCTATACATGCATGCAGCAGATGATGTCCCCAGCCACACTGTTGATGTGCACCCTTCTATGGAAACATAGTCAATCTGGAGGGTGTGTTGAAGTGTGTATCACACTGTGTCAGGTAGGCATATATTCTGAGTCATGTTATAGGCAATCTGTGATGAAGTCACAAGCCATTGTCTCTGTGTGATATGCCTGCATGAAAGTAACACAGTGCATACTGCCTATCTTGATCTGTTGTAGGATTTGGACACAATCCTCCTACTCAGGAATCATTGACAAATTCTACCTGCTGCAGATTACACTTACATCACTAGATAGTTAATCAATGTCCTCATGACAGACTATATACTGTGAAAGTTGGTGAATCAATCTCTACCATTACAGCTGTCACCACTGGTTTATCCCAAGGAACTGTGCTGGGCCCTATACTGTTTGGAATCTATTTCTCAGCAGTCCAGACTAACAAATATGTCCTGCAGCTTATCAAGTTTTCTGATTCATGCATATTGTTTGCAATCCTTGAGTCCATCAATTATGTGACTATAGTACAAGAGGGACTAACACACACAAATGATTGGTGCCAAAGCCACATGGTCTACTAATAAATACAGAATGTGTCAGGATTTTTGTCTTATGCAAAGTGGAATTTTCTGGTAAATACACCCTTGAAAACACTCCTGCCAGGCTCAAACCAGTGGTGGAAGAACTGTGACTGCACGTAAATAGCAATCTGAACTTTGACCAAGTGTCCACAGTGGTATGGAAAGGCTACTTTGTGGACGTCAGAAGTCAAGGCACTGTATCCAGATCTGAGGAGGATATAACAGTACTGTACTCAAACCTCATTTGAACACTAATACAGTATAATGGTTCCTTTTGCATATACCTCACCAGACTCCTGCAGCAGCTGGACAGCTCATGAGGGTTTCACATCAATAATATACAGGTCCTACAAACCATGCCTTGACATACATGGATATACTGAAAACCCTGTTCCTGAAATTAGTATTGGAAAAGATGAGATGACTTGTGCCTGGACTACAGGACATCTCTGACCCTGCCCTGATGTGTATACTGCACATCTACAAATCAAAAGAGTCTGCTGAGAGGAAGATGGTAAAAACAATGTCCCACATTGTGTTTTAAAATGCTCTGTCTACTGCCAAGCAAGTCCATAAACACATGCACATAGTCGACTGTAGTGAGATTAGAGCCGCCACCTATCAAAGTACATAGATTACAGAACACAGTACTTTATGCAAACACCACTGCAAAACTCTGACTTGGAGTGTCTCAGACAACACTTTATAGCTGATGACAAAAACAGTGTTACAGTGTCCCACATGCTAGTGTAAAATGTAATGTTACTCAGCAGCTCATACACACATCTCACCCAGTCAACTACAGTCAGAATACCTATCTAAGTACACAGACTACA
Organism: Protopterus annectens; assembly: GCF_019279795.1. NCBI lineage: Eukaryota > Metazoa > Chordata > Ceratodontiformes > Protopteridae > Protopterus > Protopterus annectens. Next base: position 193,292,153 of record NC_056730.1, read on the forward strand.
GCATACAGTACTTTATGCAAACATGACAGCCCAAGTTGGAGTGTCTCAGACAACACTTTATTGCTAATGGCATCAGGAATGTCTGTTCAAGAGGATAGAACAGTGATTTTTGCAATAGCTCTGATACACACACATGGATAACTACAGTGAGAATAGAATCCCTACTTGCCTAAATACACAGACTGCAGACTAGAGTACTTTATGCAAGTACCACAACAAAAGTTTGACTTTTACATGGCTGCATGTCAACTTCTAGTGCATGAAATCAACAGTGTATCTTGGAAAGAAGATGTTGGGAAGCTTGCATGAAATGGATCTGTAGCCATGTGCAAGTATCAAACAACTGTTAATTCATGGGGTTGGAGTAGTAACTGCAAAATATACACTTATGCTCTTCTGGCTGGACATACACAGTTGACTGTGGTGAGAACAGAATGCCTACCTAAGTATGCAGGTTACACAACTCAGTACTTTACACAACTACCATTTCACAAGTGTGACTCTTGCATTGCTTCAGGTCAGCTTATAGTGGATGACATCAGCAGTGCATGTTGGAGAGAAGAAGTTGGGAGGCTTGCATGAAATGGATCTGTAGGCATTTGCAAGTATCAAAACACTGTCAATTCGTGGGATTGGAGTGACAACTGCAAGATACAGGCTTCTGCTCTTCTGGCTAGGTACACACATACTTGACTGTGGTGAGAATAGGCTCCCTACCTGTCTAAGTGCATAGACTACAGAGCTCAGTACTGTACACAAGCACCACAACACAAATCTGCCTTTTATATGGTGGCAGGTCAACTTCTAGTGGATGACATCAGCAATGCAATTTGGTAGTCCTGCATGAAATGGATGTGTAGCCATGTGCAAGCATCAAAATACTGTCAAAACATGGGACTGGAGGGGTAACTGTAGGATACACACTTCTGTTCCTCTGGCTATACACAGACACACACACACACACACACACACACACACACACACACACACACACACACACACAGACACACGCACGCACACACACACACACATGCACACATGCACACACACAGTTTACTGCAGTGAGAACAGAACCCCTACCTAAGTACACAGACTACAGAGCACAGTATGTTAAGCGAGCACCATGGCACAAGTCTAACCTTTATAAGACTGCAAGTGAACTTATAGTAGATGACATCAGCTTGCCATGTGGGAGACAAAATGTTGGGAGACCTGCATCAGAGAAGGCTACTAACCTAATGGCCCTACAGTACTTAAACGCCTAGCTGTGTAAAAACAGAAGTACCCTTATTGAGCATAGCTGGATGGTCATTGTTAGCAGAGCACTTTTGTGAGCAGCACCAACTGGCCCTGCCCATGAGGGACATAGGTACCACCCCAAAGGTGACTTTACAATCACACAACCAGTAGTCAAGGTTGCACTTGAACAGGGACATTGAGGAGCATTGATTCACACACAGTGGGAGCCTATTACAGAGGTATGAGAGTCATTGAGGATACATCTGTCTCCTCATCTCGCCATCATGTTCTATTTATGTCAAAGGCTAGGTTGAGAAACCTGTGCAAAGTTATTCTTGAACCATTTGATTTGTAGATGTGCAGCATTTACAGTTGGGCAGGGTCTGAGATTGCTCTGCAGGGTAGGCATAGGTCACCTGTCAGCAGCCTGCATGATACTGAGTACACTGACAGGTCTTTCAGTATTTCCATGCATGTCATTTTGGAGGCCCTGGAGTCTTCCAGGCACAACCCTGTGTTTTTTTTCCAACTGCAGCAGGTGTCTGGTGAGGTACAGTCAGAAGGGAGCATTGTACTCAATTAGTGGTCTGATAAGGGTAGAGTACAGCAGAGGTATGACTACCCTGGTCTTGGATCTGATGTCAGTATATATGATATGTGCAATGCAGAATATGTGTGTCACCACTATGTACACATAGTGATGAAAGTGTAGATTGCTATCAACATGTGTTCCTAAGTCTCACAGCATTTGAGCTTACAGGAGTGCTATGTATATCATAATTAGCAGGGGTACTTCATTGCCCAAGGGGACAGTGAGACATTGTATGCTTTAAGGTTCAGTCCATGAGTTTGGAACCAATCATTTGTGTCTGGCAGCTCTTTCCGTGATATGTTACCATCATTGCGGGACTCTATATTAGTGGATCCAGTTACCAGTCATCTGCAAACTTGGTAAAAAAACAGACCATCTACCATTGCCTGCACTTCAGGGAGGTAGTTTACAAATAGATGAAGCCCCAACACTGATCCTTATGGTATTCTAATGGTAATTGGCTACTGATGGAGGTGCAGTCCCCAACTTTGAGAGTGTGTGTTATGTCAGTGAGCCAGTTGCCTATCCCTGTTGTACTGTATGGCTTAATTCCCCTATGGCAGATCTTCACTATGACACATGAATGAGGGACAGTATCAAATGTCTTGGATAAAGCAGTATGTCTTGTTATCCCTCATCCATGTCTGTGGGGTCAGTATCCAAGATATCCACAAGGTTCAGAAGCAAGATGTACCCTTGACAAAAATAAAATGGGTAGGGTCAAGTTTGTTGAAGGTCACCTATGTCCCTGTGGATATGGTCAATGTTGATTCCTTCCCTAGCCTTGCAGATAAGTGTTTTTAGGCATATAGGTTACTAGTTTTGCATATTACCAGAGTGATGTGCATTGCATAGCACACAACATTTGATATTGCATTTTGTACTGTGGTTGGTATATGTGTGGAAAAATTACTGAGACACCAGGGTTGCTGTGCTTGGGGTGGTGGCAACAGATGGATGTATTGTAAATATGTGACATATTGTTAGATAGGTCCCTCAGTTTGCAATGTTTACACATGTAATTTCATGTCATACAGAGCAAATGGACAGAAAACAGCAGTAATACAGCATTATATAATCATTTCCATAGCGTGGCAAGGAGCAGGTTTGCCTGACTATTTTCAAAGTGCATATGCATGCGAGATACACATGTGTCTGCATATGTAAGCAATGTGCAAATGCAAGCCGCATTGCTAAAGCCTGACACTTAGTACTGGGTCTACAAAATACACCTGCTGCTTAACTGACTCTGTGGCAGCATGTGGTAATGCAACGATACATTTCTTATTTGGCCCCCATGGTACTGGGTTTGAAAATAATTTTCATTGCAGAGTGATAATGCAATAATATGAATTGTTTATACGAGATGTGTTGCTGCGTTTTGCCGCTGCTCACCGTCACTGTGCATTGCTGCACGATGCTCACATGCTCACAAACAAGGATCCCAAAAAGTGAAGTGATACATTGCTTTTTCAGCTACTTATGTGTGTCATGTGTGATTCTATTTTTTGAGTAGATTAAAGGTGTTAAAGTGGAGTAGATAGGAAAGTGGTGACATGGGGAGCAAGCAAAAGGAAGAACAAAGTCTGACAGTTAGTACTGAATCTCTGGAATACACTTGCTACTTAATTCACTATGTAGCAGCATGTGCTAATGCCGTGATATATTCCTTTTTTATGACTAGATGGTACTGGGTTCGAATACAGCTGTATCTAATACTTTTAAGTAGTTTTGCATTAATGTTGCTGTGCCTTGGTATGCGATGCACACCACAGAAGAATAATGCATTAAAGAAAAGAAATGGGGAAGATAGATCAGTGGTGAAATGAAGTGCAAGCATGGGGAAGAACAAAGGAAAATCAGGGCAGGAATGTACAGGAGGGAGGTAGGGAAGAACCGTAGCTATCCATTTCTTTAATGCATAGAAAGAAAAGCTGAATGTTCTGATCACAGTGGCTGTGTTTAACAGTGTAAAGTGAACATATCTGCCAAATATTCACTGAATTTGGACTGTCACCTCCAGAGAGAGAGGTGACCAAAACACAATCATGTTGTATAGCTAATTGGACTGAATCAAGTGTGTCAAGAAGAAAAGTGCAAATGGGCCATTTTTTTCTTGTGGGACAGGTGCCCATTTTTTTTTTTTTTTTTTGAAAGAGAGGGGAATGTTCGGGAAGGGATATAGGAATGTCTGGGTGAGATAAGTTGGGTAGGTGAAGAAGCAATTGTATACAGACAAGACAAACCAGACAAGAGACAGGGATGGTGATAGACACAAAAGCTTGGGGGATACCATGATTGGGGTGAGGGTGGGGACATCACAAACCCATGGTCATCAAGCTGGGTGACAGTGAGAATTGAGTTCTCAATCACTGGACTGTGATCACTATTATCTCACTCTGCCGCTGGCTGGAGTGCCTGATGTCTTCATCTTCTCCTCCTCCTCCTGGTATTGCATAAAATGAGGGAGAGCAGACTCTCACACCAGTGTAGATGTGCACCGACGGTGTGGAGTACAACCCTATGCACCATCCCTGGCAATTCGGCATGGGTGATAAAACTACCTTGTCTACCACTGCTCCCAGAGGGTAACACTGGACCAACCTCCCTGGACTACCTGAGGGGGCAGATAGTGCATGGGCATGGTGCTGGAATCAGAGAAAGGTGGGGCAGGCGGATCCTGTTGGGCAGGACTATCCTGCTGTGTTGTGGAGCATTTAATGATGTGGTAACATGGATGACATGGAAAAATTTTGACAGCACATAATAATAAAAAAAAAAAACATTAAAAATAAAATAAAAAAGAGAAAATAAAGGTTGGGAGAGGGAAAAATGATAAGATTAATACCTTCATATGTGACAGACAACCCATTGATACAATTAATTGACTCTATTATCTTAACTTTTACTTTTAAGACTACCAAGTCCTAACAGATGCACCTTACACTACAGATTGCGGCAATTACTTCTTGACATGTGCATATATTGCACAACTGCACATATGTGTGTTCAAATTATACAGATTACAACTTACAGCAGGGCAGGGCATGTGTGCAACTGGTATAGAGCTTTTACTTTAAAACTTTAAATTGCACATAATTGAAAAATTAACAGTATTGTATAGTTGGGAAGTGTGGTCTTTCAACCCACAACCTCCGACGAAAATCTAATACTGTAAGCTTGGTTTGTGCTACAGACTAATGCATGTATACTTGCTGTTACAGTTGACATATGTATGCTCAATTTGATACAATTCTGTAAAATACCAAAAAAGCTATCTTTCACTTTTAATGCTGCAATAACACTACTATTCTGCTGCATACATACCACATGCTTCTCTTATTCTTGCCAGTCTAGCCCGATGGGTTGAGACATTGACCTCACAGTCCCTGGCAGCTGTGGAAAAAACAGAACAGAACAGAATACCATTATAAATACCAGTCTTGCCTATATTCATCTTTTAAGTCTTACAATTACTCCCTGTAGTTGATACTTGCACAGGTGTGGGATGCCTTCAGTCCTAAATTCCCCAATGCAACAGTTGAGAGTATCCCTCTTCCTCCCCCAGAGGTCATTGTAGTGATGCCTACATTGCTCACCAGTATGGGGAATACTAGTGGCACTGGTTACAGCCCGAGCTAAACTATCCCAAGCTTCTGATTTATACTGGGAGCCAGAATAGCCCCCCTGCAAAAGTCTGGCACTGTGGTTCTTAGCTAAGAATCCAGTAAAAATATTGGACTCCTGGACACCTCATCTCTGTACCCTAAACCTGATACCTTTCCCGCAGATACCTGCCATGTCTGCCATGGATCTAGAACAAAGGAGAATTATGCCTTCTCACCAGTTCCAGTCATTATGTTTATTGGGAGTGTGCACACCGATTGAAAATGTTCAGCTCTACTTGCCATCATGCAAACACGGTGCTCGACAGTGCGCACATCCGAGCACTGTGTTTGTGTGATGGTAAGCACAGCACAACAGTAGCAAGCAAAGCAAATTCAAGGTTATTGGATGTACAGGCAGTTGTGTATGTGTGTTAGACAAATGTGAAGGCCATGGCAGTCCAGATAGCAGAAATATTCTCACAGGAATCTAGTACACAATATTCCCACAGTCATACATTTGAGAATCAATGTGATAATACATAGATAAATGAATACATAACTGATACAATACTAATGCCTCAACCTTCATACATACAATTAATATCAGCTACACTATGTTAAGTGTTATAAGTGAGAGTGACTATAATGGGAAGTGGAACAGCAGTGAAAGTGAATGGAATATGCTGCATTCGAACCCAGGTCCAGCAGTAAATGTGAATGGAATATGCTATATTTGAACCCATGACCATATGCATGACAGTCCTATACTTATGTCTATTGCCACAAGAAGGGTGAGAACACACTTGTCTATGTTGCAGTTCATTGCTATAAACTGCAGTGTCACAACAGTAAAACAAAGTTTGCACACCCTGTACTAGAACCGAGGACCATCTGCAATGCAGCCCTATACTTACACTTGTTGTAATAGGACTAGCTACATGATTTTCCCTATTTTGTCAATTATTCTTAAGGTCTCGCTGTAAACTGCAGCACAACATCACTTAGCGAAACCCAATAGTATTGACTAAATGCATCCGATTTCTATTTTTGGCTGTCGGGGTCCTGTTTGTACACTGCCAGGCTTCATGCAAATTTCATGCAAATGAGATAAGCACAGCCAAACCTGACATTCATTTTTTTCCTCTGGTTTGCTGTGTTTACACTAAGCAGTGTATCACATAAACAGTGCCCCCCCCCAAAAAAAAAAAAAACAGAAAAAAAGGGAGAAATAGCTGAAATGAGGAAAAGCACCTCATGACATACACACTAGAAGGTGTTAATACACATGAGATATTACCACATAGGCCTGGATTTGAACTCTTTCTACAGTGCACCTTCAAAACACAAGATGGGGGCCTTATCACTCTCTGCTACACAAACAGCTTTTCTGCAATTAACTTAACTCGGTATGCACACAACCAACTGCAAAAGGATCTACAGTGATATCAAACTATACAAGTATTATTTGTACATTCAGTATTTTTGGATGTAGTGCACTTAGTAATCACACAAGCTGTCATGATTATTGCTTGTAAATATACAGCTCTGTCTTACATTTTTGTGTTTGTTAGCCATTCTTCATTTATCTCAGTAATCTCAGATATGCAGTGTGTAATCCATTCTATATCATTGCCTTTAAAATGCGAGAGGATTTTAAGTGGAACTAATATCATATGCAGTTGTCAAAAAATGAAGGGCAGGTTAGATGTTAAGGAACCCAACATGTGACTTGAGTGCTACTTACTTAGAGTTCCAAACTTACAGTATATCTAACACTTTGTGGATCTAACCTGACGCACCCAGTGGAAGTAAGACAGCTTGCAGTGCTGCTGTGTTTCCTTCTCCCAGCCATTAATCAGTCACAGTTGCAATCTATTAAAACCAAACACAGAGGGAGTGGCTGCATTATGTTTACATCCATACACGGATCCAATTTTTTGGGATTCAACAATTATAATGAGTTCACTCCTCATTTGCAGCTTCACCATGCTGACAGCACCGAATCTACACCATATAAAAAGGCAACTGGGTAGCTAGGCAAACTGATGGTGAGGAGATTGTTTGTGTGGAGAAACTGAAAATACACAATTACCTTGGGATGTATTTGCACAGAGGAGTACTGAACTTCAGAAGGTATGCTTCCATTTGTTCAGCTACATAGTGCGTATGATGGAATGTATTCAAGAAAATTCTGAAGTAAAGGATTTCACACTTGTATGCATTAGTTACAAGTGTACTGATGGTATGGGCATGTTTGCAAAGCCATTTCAGAGGGTACATGATTGCCAATACGTGAAAATGGAATATGCACAAATGTTTCAGGGATAGTTCTCTTGATAACACTTTTAGCATCTCAAAGATGGTTTGTTAGAAAAATGTGTCATTTCCTGTTCTTTTTTTTTGGGGGGGGGTGGAGCAAAGCTGAGTTATTGTTATGGCACAAACAAGGATAGACTGTTCTTTTGCAGGTGGGGGGAACAATGGTAAGTCACTGTTATGGCACAAACAAGGATAACCTGTTCTTTTGTGGGTGAGGGGAGCAAAGGTGAGTTACTGCTATGGCACATACAAGGATAACCTGTTCTTTTGTGGGTGAGGGGAGCAAAGATGAGTTACTGCCATGGCACAAACAAGGATATGTTGCTCTTGTTACTCTCCTTGTTTTGCATCCTGCCTGTTGTTAGTATTTCACATCTGTAGAATGTTTTGTTTCTCCAAAGGGTAATACTGACTGGTTACCTTTTCTGTTTTATCTTCTCCACCTGTTGCAGGTGTCTATTCCTGTACCACTAAATGTATGTTTAGGGCAATCATGGAGGCATAGGCATATTACCATAGCTTCTCCAGACAAATGCTCAGGGTTGTGGATGGGCCACAGTCTGACATGAATGGCTTCCCCACCATGTTACCAATTCACTGGATTGGATGAAAGACATGTTGCAACGAGGGGGTCTATGATGGATGGGGGTGTCTGTCATGGAACAAGCAGTGTCTGTGATGAAACATCTGCTGGGAGGGAAATGGCATCCTCATGGGTATAGGTCAGCAACAAGGGGTATCTATGATGGATGGGGGTGTCTGTAATGGAACAAGCAGTGTCTGTGATGAAACATCTGCTGGGAGGGGAATAGCATCCTCATGGGCATAGGTCAGCCATATCATCTGTTGGCAGCCGATGTTGCCATGCCCAATCATGCTCCCATAGTGGCAGTACTTCCACTGCTCCATCAGTGTGTGTGCTGTCCATAAGCAGACATGGCAGGCCATGGGGTCATGGTTGTGACCATCCCTGTGAAGGGAGCTTATCCAGCAGACATCAGTCATGTTCAGGTAGCAGCACTGCATCTAATCTTGAGCATGGACATGCCAGTGCAACTCCATGCAGAGCCAGTTCTCATGGTCAGGGATGTCACTGATGAAATGCCATCTCCACCATGCACAGCTCACACCTGTCTGACATACCAAGATGTAGAGCCAGCAAAGAACTTGGATGTGGTCATGCAGTCACACACCAGTTTTACCTGGAGGACCCCTACAGACACATATGACAGGTACTCATTTTGCGAAGCTTGCCATTTGTTGGTTTATCCACATCTGCCTTCCTCTCTCTCTTACTCACATGCACTCACTGACCTTTTGTGTCAGCCTATGCTTCCTGCTCCCCCACAGAACACCCTGTGCAAGTGATGACTGTGCCATATCCCTGTTTTCTATATTTTTGGATTCAGGGATACAAAAGCTTTGTGCCTGATGCTCGGGGTACATAGTTAATTTAGTGCTTAGTATAGTTGCATTTGTGGCATTAAAACTGGTAATTGTACCTTTGACTTGTATTTGGCCTTGGAATGTTATTGAGCTGATAGCATCAACATTTCCCAGCTTTATAGTGAATTAACTTGTGGGGGTTGTGAAGTCAGAAACTGCAATTTCTATCATTACATTCTAACTTTTCTTTGATTATTTTCCAGTACAAATGGTGCTAAACTGAGGCCATGCAGTGACCATCAGTACTTTTTGAGAGGTATGGCTATGTGAATCTTTGATGCCTGAGGCCTATTATTTAGTAATGGATAGAAGTCAAATAATTCTCTGCTGTCACATTAGAGTAAGTTCTGTACAGATCTCCCACATTTTACTAGTTTACTGGACCAAGTAATGAAATGAAAGAGTATGCCAAACAGTCATATTATTAAACAATACACTCCAGGTTCAGGACTTACTTGTAAATGCAGCAGTTGACATAGTTTAGCTCAGGGCTGACTCTGTCTGGTGCAAGCAGTACACAGCTAATACATGGGGAGGTAAAGGTTGTGTGAGTTGCCTGGCATCAATGTTAGTATATGTATATGTGTTGGGAGGAAGGTTTTAGGCCCCTAGGTGGTGAGTGAGTGTGGTATGCATTATCTCTTAGCTAATGCAAGGGCATATTGAGCACACATATATCTGCCTACACCCACAGCAGCTGGTGGTTCCCCCTGTGACTCCTCACCTGCCTGTGGCTGTGGTGACCTTGGCACTGGTGGTGGGATGTGTGCCCCTTCCCCTTGCTGATCCTGCTGAAGCTGTTTTCTCAGGATTATGTTGTGTAGCATGGCACATACTGTGATGATTTCTGTACCTGTCCATAGATTGTACTGCAGGGCTCCTCGAGATGTATCAAGACACTGGAACTGTGACTTCAACAGCCCAAATAAACACTCTATGATATTTCTTGTTTGAGCATGTGCCTCATTATGGCATTCTTCTGTGGGTGTGTGTGCATTTCTGATGGGTGTCATCAGACACAATTCCAGTAGATATCCTGCATCCCCCAGTAACTCTCACTGTGGGATATCCCCCCAGTGAACATCTGGTACAGTTGGGAAGTGTGCCAGATTTGTGAGTTGTGGTAACTGCCAGGGTTGTCAGCACATACGTTCAAGATTATTCCCTCGGCATTACTCATGACTTGGCAGCTGAAAGAGTGGTAGCCCTTTTTGTTAATGTTGAGCCTACCCTGCTCCCAGAGTGGTGCCTTAATTTCTACATGCGTGCAATCTATGTCATCCAGTACTTCAGGGTAGTGTGCTAAATGGTAGAACTTCTGCATATTTCTGGCCCTCTCTTCAGAACTACGGGGAAAATATGTGATCAATGGAATGTTGGCATAGCATTCAGGAATTGGTGGAGGATCCTGGATGCTGATGCCTGTGACATCCCAAACATGTCCTCTGTTGGTCTCTGAAAAGTACCTGTAGCTAAAATTTTAAGAGCTACACATACCTTTGTCTCCACTGTGTTGGGTTCCACATGGTTGCTTCTGGCCCTGAGTTGAGGACAGCAGAGGTCATAAAGTTCCTGTAGTGTCCCTCCCATCAGTAGCTCTCCACAATTTCCATAAAGTGTACATTGTGAAAAGTTAAATGGGACCTGAAAACTCTTCTTTGTTTCTGCCTAGGCCTATTAACAGCAGCAGTAGCATTGGCTTTAGCCTGTAGCACATACAAATGAATTAAAGCAGCTGCAGCAGCTTCTAACATTCTATCCGTGAAGACTCCTTTCCATGTCTGTATAACAAAAGTTTTGGAATCTGCAGGATAAACCAGCATGGAGTCTACACAGATGCTTTATAGCTTGTTAAATAGCTAAACTGTGTTGGATTGGTTAATTAGCATGCAATTCAACTGCTTATGCTGTAATTAGCATACCTCGTGTTTACCTTGTTTTCACAGTGGTGCGTGCCACTACATGGTGCTTGCAGAGTCAAATACTTTACGTGACCATGTGCGCATTGCACCATGATGTGCACAAAGTGAAAAATGACAATGTAGGCTTTATTGACTTCCCCGGATCAACTATTTTACACTTTAGTCAGTTAAAATCCAAATAGCTATTAGAAAATGAAGGTTTCCTATAAATTTTTGAACCAAAACATCCTATGTCATAATTCTTTTATATAGTTACATTTAAATAATCCACTATCAGAAGAGTGGTTGTGAGTAAATTTCAGAAATGTATTGTTTTATTAAAATATGTCAGGAATTCCTCAATTTTCAAGTCAGTACCCTTGCATAAAATATATCATCCAGAAAGCGGCAGTGTATATACCAGTAATTACTGTACTCAGAATTTAAAACATATTATTTCTCCCAGCTATACATAACCATGTTTGCAAATATGGGGGCACAATTGACACCCATAGCCACCCCCTTCATTTCAGTAAATGTGCTATTTTGATTTCAAAAGTTTCCACCTATGTCATACTGAGAATAATATTTTTAAGGGACCACTGGTAAGAGCAGTGAGGACGGGCTCTGAATGTATTTTTTTTTTGACTGAAGTGGAAAAAAATAGTTTGTTTCTCAACAAAAACTATCCACCTGTTTTTTAAATAAGATCAAAGAAGTTAAAGCTTTGGATACTAGATAAGTCCCTTTGTTAGGAGTTGCACATAAGCCCCATGAAGTGAAGGAGACACTGAACATCCAGAATAGAAATGATTATACTAACTCACTGGTTTCTCTCCTTTAATTCTTGTAAAAATATAATAATTGGAATATTTTAAAGGTGAGTGATGAGATTTTTAAGATACCTGATGGGAAACCCAATTTTGTTTATAAAACAGCAAGGAATTGTAAATATCTTTTTGAGCACCCTTTAAATGTTAATATTAAAGACCATAGAGGTATGCAAAAATGTAAGGCATGTAACCAGTGCCACTTCACCTTGGAACAACAAATAATCCTTTTTGACAATTTTACTCATAGGATATACCATACCTCCATGAATTGTGGCATAAAAGGAGTGGTGTATTTAGCTATTTGTATGGTTTGTTCTAAATTCAATGTGGGGAAGACAGAAAGAACATTTAGAAAAAGGATATATGAGCATTATTTATACACACTTTGGAATGTAATTCTGCTAACGTTCTGTTTGGTCTCCTGGAAGTTGTGCACATTGATGTGAGGGGAGGCTTCTGGGAACTAAAATGAGAACAAAGAGAAATGATTTGGCAATTGAAGCTTGGTGCATCATGTGGCTATGGCTTGAATGACTAAGTTTCGATTGCTCCAATATTAAAAATCAGATCTCATAAAAGTTTAGAATGTTTTATGCATCACTAGTTACAATTTTCATAGTATTTCATTGTATTTTTATCATATGAGCTTTTATGTGTTACATATTCCTTTTTAGGATTATTTTAACTTAAAGTGCAACTAGTTGATTTTTTTTTAATATCAACTGATTTGTGACTGGATCATGCCCTTGTGCATGACAGAATGAAAAATATATTTAAATTGTGTTTTAAGATTTACATATGGTTCTGAAGAAGTCCAGTTTGTGATAGGGAGAAAAGCACTTAGCTGTGTTTTTATCTACTGTATAAGTTTAAGTATCCTCATTTTTATTGTTTTTTTTCTGAATTTCCAAGTTATTTTTAGTGTGGTGGACTGCATGGTCAGGGATTATTGACACTGCATGAGTCACATTTTTGGATTGTTTTGCTGGTTTGGTCTTTTGAATGTTCAAGCTGCAGGGACACATGCTGATTTTCTGTTGCTTTCCAGTAGCTTATAGTGAATGACAGCAGCAGGGCATATTGGAGAGAAGATTTGGGAGGTCTGCATGAAATGGCTATGTAGGAATGTGCAAGTATCAAAACTGTCAATTCATGGGATTGCAGTGGTAATTGTAGGATACACACTTCTGCTCTTCAAGCTAGACAGACAGACACACACACACACACACACACACACACACACACACACACACACACACACACACGCACACACACACACACTTGACTGTAATGAGAACAGAACCCCTTCCTATCGAAGTACACAGACTACAGAACTCAGAATTTAACACAAGCGCCACAACTCAATCTGACTTACAAGACTGCAGGTCAACCTATAGTGGATGACATCAACAGGGCATGCTAGAGAGGAGATGCTGGGAGGCCTGCATAGGTTTATAGGGTCATAGGAGGTAATTTTCAGGCAATGGTGTTTATATTGTTTGTGCAGCTGTGCATGGCTCTACACACTGTATAGATCCATGTACCGAATCCAAAATGGTGCACTATCTGTGACGTGCACATGGTGTAAACTGACCATGTGGCTTAATTGAATCTGTCCAAATATGTTATTAACTATAGCAATCTTCAATCCCCCCAAAAAAATATATATATCTTGTGAAACAGAACTAATGTATTGATATATATTGTTTTACTATACAACAGTATTTAATGACTAGAAGTCAAATGCACTATTCATTACACCACAGAGCCACTGAGCTATAAAAGCCTGCCTGGAAGCTCCTCCTGGGACATGCTTGCTGTCCCTGAAATAGTGGCACCAAGGTCAAAGACATGCTGCTCTGCACTTTCTTGGGAGCTGTCTGGATCCTTGACAGTGGACAGGTACACTTCATTTGCCGTTAGTGGTAACTGTGTAGCAGCCCCCCCCCCATAATGTAGCAGGCCCCCACATACCAATGTGAACATGGCCCAGTGCAGCTGATCTTCTCTGTGCAGATGAGATAATGTCAGTGGCCCTATGGCGCACCTTGTCATATGTCCTGCTGTGGCCACAAACTGCATTATCTGTGATGATCTGCTGCCAAATCTTCATTCTGCCTGACACATCTCTATGTCCCCTCTCAAGCAGGAAGGCACCATGTCACCTAAAAGCTTCAACAATTATCTGATGCTCATGGTCTGTGAAGGGTGGTTTTTAAGGATTGAGATGCCTGGGTTGCATAGTCCTAGGTGCCCAAAAAGACAACAAAGGTTACTACTCATAAGTATCACACAACTACAAAATTACTGTTCCCAGATAAAACAGAAAAGGTAGGATTTCAGTATTACCCACTGGAGAAACATTAAACAGTCGCGAGATTTGAAATATGAACAGGCTGGATGCTAAAAAAGAAGAGTAACAATAGCAACATATCATTATTTGTGCTAGAACAGAAATGCAGCTTTGCTTCCCAACCCCAAAATAAAAGGTAAATGACACATGTTGCTAACAAACCATCTTTGAAATGTTAAAACTGCTATCAAATGAAATGTCCCTGAAACATGTATATGGATTTAACATGGAACAGTCCATGTTAAGTTATTGCCAGTCACGTACACCTGTAAAATACCCTGAGAAACATGCCCTTGCCATCAGTAACTTCTAACTAATGCATACAGATAAAAGTGTATAAAGATTTACTAATCAATATATATATATATATATATATATATATATATATATATATATATATATATATATAAAACTATTATACTTATTTTTCTTAGTTACATTACAGCATCTATAGTGTAGCTGACAAAATCCAACCATACCTTCTCAAGTTCAATAATCTGCTGTGCAGATATATTTCAAAGTAATAACCTGTTTTCTGTTTTCCTCTACATAAACAAGTCTCCTCGCCTTCTGTTATCCCTAGCTACATGGTTGGTTGCCTTTTTATGGTGTAGATTCAGGGCTGCCAGCACAGAAAATATGCAAATGAGGTGTGAACTTATTAGAACTGCTGAATCCCAAATACTTGGCTCCATGCCGCTGATGTAAACATAGTACAAGCAGCCTCTCAGTTTCTGTTTTTAAGAAATTGCTACTGTGAACGATTACTGGTAGGGAGAAGGAAAACACAACAGCAATACAGACTGCCATACATCTAATGGGTGTATCAGATTTGACTTACAAAGTGTTATATAGGTTCATAGGTTCATAGGTAGGCACTAGGCTATCTTCCCAAAGGCATTTATAAGCCTAGCCAGAATGTGTTGGCTTTTGCCACCCCCTTAGATTAGTTCCCTGTGCATCTGTCCAGCAGAGCCACTAAAGTGATCCGCGGGGTAAACTTCCTGTTTCCCATCCACTCATCAAGGTTTCTCTTGAAGAGTGTTAGTGAGGAGCTCTGCCTAATGTAGATTGGAATCTTGTTCCAGAGCATTGGAAGTCTCTGAGACAGGAATGTATCCCTCCAGCATGTCCTATTTATTGTTGTGGTGAGGTTTAGATCCCTAGAGCATGTGGCTTGAGGGGATATGGTTTGCTTTAGGTGGAGCATGTCCATCAGTTCTGGCTTGGACATGGCCTTGTATGTCAGGCAGAGATCACCTCTGAGTATGAGGTATGCAACCGAGTACAGCTGGAGTTTCTTCAGTCAAGCTGCATAGGGCATCTGTTTGAGGCCAGTGATCCTCTTGGTGAGGTATGTCTGTGATCTTTCCAGCTGGTGCAGGTTTCTTGTAAAGTGCATCCAAAATGGGACATTGTACTCTATGATGGGTCTGATGAATGATGCAGAGAGGGGCAAAATGACCTCTTTTGATCTGGATGCAAACCCTTTTGTGATTAGGTGGGTCACATAGAAGGATTTTCTAACCACTGTGGCAATGTGATTATCAAAGGAGAGATTTCTATCTACTTGGGTCCCCAGATCCCTTACTTTGTCTTCCGTATTTAGGGGGCTATCATCTATGTGGTAATTTGTGGGTACTTTGTTTTTTCCAAAGGGGATGACTATGCACTTTTTGGCATTTAGCTTGAGGCCATGGTTTTGACACCAGGTATCTGTCTCAGTGAGACCCTTTTGGAGGATGTCTGTGTCAGTCAGAGAGTCAATTATAGTCCCTAATTTGCAGTCATTTGCAAACTTGGTCAGTCATAGTCCTCCTCTGCTTGCCTGTACCTCTGAGAAGTATATGCCGAACAGGAGGGGTCCTAAGACTGAGCCCTGGGGAACAGCACTTGCAACCAGTTTAGAGTCAGACCTAGCTCCTGCAACTCTTAAAATGTGGGTTCTGTCCGTGAGCCAGTTGGCAACCCATCACGTAACGTAGGGGCTTATGTTCAGGCTGATGAGCTTGTCTATAATACCAGAATGGGGAATGGTGTTGAAGGCCTTTGTGAGGTCTAGGTAGGCTATGTGGACCACCTTTCTCTCATCTATAGCCTTGGTAACTGTCTCAAAGACGTCCACTAGGTTTAGGAGGCATGATCTGCCCTTAACAAAGCCGAACTGGGTAGGATCCAGTGTTTGGAGGTTCGCAATGTCTCTGTTGATGAGATCCATGATGATGCGCTCCATAGCCTTGCAGCCCAAGCTAGTCAGGCTTATAGGTGATAGTTCCTGGGGTCTTTTATGGCTCCACCTTTGTGGAGTGGAATAACCATTGCTGTGCACCACTCTATGGGCACATAGCCTGTGGAGAGGCTGAGTTTGAACAGTGTGTTTAGGTGAGGGGTTAGTTCATCTTTGAGCTCATGTAGGATGCAGCCTGAGACACCATCCGGTCCCATTGATGCTGTGTTTATGGCTTTGGAGAGGGCTGTTTTAACATGAGTGTCTGTGATTTCAGGGTACTGCATTCTTCCGGTATGGTTATGGGTCCTTTTGGGGGTGAAGTTTGCACTGAACCTGTCTGCCAGGATGTTGGCAATATCAATTGTTTCAGTGTATTTTGTGCTATTCTGCACTAACTCTGAGCAAATCTGGGAATTGCCACTTAGATTCTTGACATAGCAAAATAATGCCTTGTGGTTATCTTTGGAGTCCTTGGCAATTTTTTTTTTAAGCTAGCCTTGGATGATTTTATGAGGGATCGTAGTTTCTTGCTGCTACTGATCAGGGATGTCTTCCCCTCTTGGGATTTTACTCTTTTCTGTACTAGTTTCCTCCTTCTATTGTCTAGCTTGTTTATGACAGGGGTCCACCAGACTGGTTTCCTTTTCTTGGAGGAGTGAGTCTTGGTTTTGCTTGGGATAGCATGATCCATGCATTCTTGTAGGTGCCCGTAGAGTGCACTAGCAAAGGATTTTGCAGCTTGGGCAGCGTTATCCTTTAGCATAGGGGATTTGAAACTTTCCACCTCAGTCTTAAGTAACATGAAGTTTGCTTTTAATAAGTTTTTCACGGTGGTTTCTTTGACCGGGGATGGGGCCGGAATGTGGATATCCAGAGTGATTAGTTTATGGTCAGATCTACCCAGCGAGGGGATGACCTCCGGTGTGGAACACTGGACGCCCATGTTGGTGATGACCAGGTCCAAAATGTTGTCACCTCTGCTGGGGCTGTTGACCAGTTGATCCAGGGTGTTTGAGTTTATAAATTCTAGGAAATGTTGGGCAAGGGAATTAGTACTTGAGTAGTTCTCCCAGTTAATGTTTGGGTAATTGAAATCACCCAATATCAGGGTGTTTGGTAAGACCTTTATGTTTCCCAGTGTTTCCAGAAATGTGGAATGGGGGTCCTGGAACATGATGGGTGATTTGTAGCAAGCTACAATTTGAATTGCAGTTCTGCCCATTGTTAGTTGCACGTGGATGATCTCTGAAGCATCCTGCTGTGCCATTAACCTGAGGTGTGGGTATCCTTGATGAATATGGATGAATATGAAACGTACAGTAGTGTATTTTAGTCTTCTAAGTACAAACTTGCGGTTTTAAAAGTACTGTATTTTCATTTTTACTGTTTTCTAATTGTGTGTTTCATTGAACAGTGTGCTGTGTGGCTCTCTGCTATAAGAGGGGGTGGTGGTCTTATCACTTCTGTTGTTGTTGCTGTTGCTGTTGTTGTGTCTTTCGGCTTATCCGGTTAGGGGTCACCACAGCAGAACTCCAGTCTGCTAATGTTTGGTAGCGGATTTTTATGTGCCGAGTTACTAGACCTGACACACAACCTTCAACAAAGGCATGCCCATTCATGCATGCCTCCACACAGAAGACTTCTGTGTTATCTGATATATAATAGCCTAGAGGGATTCCTCTGTACTTTATGTGCTAGCCACAAAGTTTGAGAAATCATTTTATGCTCAACTTCTGAGAGACTTGCTTGGCTACAAACATCTGCATTAGAAGCTGAAGTTAAGTGAAACTTGCAGTAGTGTATTTTAGTCTTCAGTTAAGTACAAACTTGCAGTTTTAAAAGTACTGTATTTTCATTTTTTCTGTTTCCTAATTGTATGTTTCATTGAACAGTGTGCTGTGTGGCTCTCTGCTATAAGAGGGGTGGTGGTCTTTTCACTTCTGTATTATCTGATATTTAATAGCCTAGAGGGGATTCCTCTGTACTTTAAGTGCTAGCCACAAAGTTTGAGAAATCATTTTATGCTCAACTTCTGAGAGACTTGCTTGGCTACAAACATCTGCATTAGAAGCTGAAGTTAAGTGAAACTTGCAGTAGTGTAGTTTAGTCTTCTCTTAAGTACAAACTTGCAGTTTTAAAAGTACTATATTTTCATTTTTTTCTGTTTCCTAATTGTGCGTTTCATTGAACAGTGTGCTGTGTGTCTCTCTGCAGTTAGTTCCCCACCCATGCTCCCTGTTCTTGTGTTGGTATTAGTGTTGGTGGCTCTGGAATTGCCCACCTCTCCTGTAAGTCTGTATTAGAACACTTCTTCTGGGTCCATCTCATTTTCTCACTTAACTGAGTACAGTGAGATCATATTCTGAGTCTAGTGTTCACTCTACTTAATATAGAGAGAAGATTTGAGAAGGCCAACCCACTTAGGTTCTTCCTACATCTCTCCTTGCACTTAAAAAAATAAATTTGCACTTTATTCATCTTCTTTTACTGTATTTGTGTTTTCTCCTACTTTATTTTGCTTTTCTTAAAAGTATTCAATTTTATTTATTCTGTTGCATTTATTACTGCTTGGTAGTAGCCTGATTAAATCATAACTGTTATTCTAAGTCTTTTGGTTTAAGCACTTGGGCTTCATACAGGTTGTTTTACATTAAGAAGGTTTGTGGTCTGCACTGTTGTGGCACGGCAGGTAGCTTACATTCTTCTTAGCTGAGAATTGCTGATTGAAGGCTCAGTGTCTGCTATTCTAAAAGTGTATTAGTTCTGGCTTAAGCACTTGGGCTTCAGGCCAGTTATTCTACATTAAGAGGGTTTGTTGTCTGCACTCTTGTGGGAGGAGAGGCTGGATTCTGCCCTTCTGAGCTGGGAATTTCTGGTCACAGGCTTATTGTGCCTGATTATTTGAACTGTTTCTTTCTAAAACTGGTGTGCCTTGTTGCTGTAGCATAGACCAGATTCAGGCCCGCTGAATCTAGCTTTGTTTGTATAACTTGAGCACTGACCCATGCCATCTTTTTGGAGAAGGATTCCCTGCATCCTAGTAGCAGGAGTGTGCAGTTCGAACTTGTCTGATTGAAGACTGCTGGAACAGGGCTCAGTTGCACTTTATTCATCTGTTTTTACTGTATTTGTGTTTCTTCCTAATTTATTACTAGGGGCTTTGACTACAACTCTGGTCTGCAATATATAACAATAAGTATCCTTTTCTGTGCATTTAAAGTGTTTTTATTGTATCTGCTTTATTTTCTGAAAAAAAAAAACCAAATATATATATATATATATATATATATATATATATATATATATATATATATATATATATATATATACTTGTTTCCCGCCTTTCTAAACTAGTTTAGTCCAGTTTTCAGGTTAGTGTTAAATTCAGGGCTGTGTTACAAATCTCTGTGTTTGCCCATACCTTACCTGGATAGAAGCAAGTTTCTCTGTTCACCTGTGAGAGAGGGAAGCTTTGAGCAGGCTATCTGTCCCTGGAGGAGTGGTTTCAGCCCAGAAATTAGTAGTTTATTGGCCATTTTGGGCTAATTTCTATCTCTCTCATTTCCCCGCTATAAATACCTCATTTGCCTGGTTTTGCACACCGGGCAGCGCCAGTTAGCTAGGGTAAAACTATTCCCTGCTCCACAAAGTCTCCTCTTCAATTTTTCCCTTGGAACTAGACAAACTTATAACTTAAGCACTCAAGCCATTCATTTCTCAGCCTGGCACTTGCTCAAAACTCATAGCAAGCACTTATAAACCCTAGCACTAAACCCTCCTGTACTGTACAGAAGGACAAAGCTCTCTATTCGACCTTACCATCATCCAGTAAAACAGTTCGCTGTACCTATCCAGGCATGTCCAAAGGGCAGTTTCAGGTATACTCTCTAGTCCAACTGATGAATCTGGGCATTTTGAGGCAATGTTACAACTGCCTCATGTACACAGACAACCCTCTCCTCCTACCACCAAACACTAATACATGCAAGAGATGCAATTATGCAGCCAAACTGGAGGCTAAGCTCTCTCAACCGAAGACTGGATCAGACAGTCAAGAGGAGAAGGGAAATATGTGCATCACACCACCAGTCTCACATAGACCCATTAAACTAGCACTGGCAAAAAACACACATAAATACATGAAAACATACTCGGAGGCTCTAAATAAAAATCTGAAAAACCAACAGAGACCTCCAAAGCAAACATCCAAGCAACCTCCACCCCCCAACACAAACCATGAAACACATACTTCACAAAACCAGTGTGCCATGCAATCACAGCCCTTAAGACAAAATAACATACCCAACATACTAGTAATAGGTGACTCTATAGTCAGGCACACTGACGTCCCACTCACTAGACTGAATAAGGAGAAGGTTACTGTTAGCTGCCTGTAGGGTGCCAGGATCTGCCACATAACACAAGCACTCATGTCAATCCAGAGCAAGTACAAATATGACTCTGTCATTGTCCATGTTGGTGTAAATGACCTGAGCCATACCTCCCTGGACTACATGAAAAGAGACATGGAAGAGCTCTCTGATCACGTATCCCAGGCCAGTATGACCCTGACCCTGAGTAGCATCCTGCTCTCACCAAGAATTATACCATGGTATAAAGAAAAAAATTCTTGATTTCAACAATTGGCTAAGTTTCTGGTGTCATTCAAAGGGGATCCAGTGTCTGTCCACCTGGGATGACATTTTCGACAAGCCACGCTGCTTCGCTAAAGATGGCTTGCACCTGTCACTCTTAAGCTTTCGAATACTGGCCAGGGCTCTTGCCACCCCCATAGTGCCTTTTTTAGGCAAGGCTCAACAGATAAACCCACCACCGTAAATAGCACAAGTAACAAAAAACTGAGGGTAATGCTACTCAGTGCCAGAAGTCTAAACCTCAAAATGCATGCACTCGAGGCACTTCTCAGTATGGAGAAAATCTATATATGTGCAGTAACAGAAACCTGTTTTAAGGATCCAGAGAGCACCCCAGCACTACCAGGCTACAACTCATACCATACATTTTGGCCACAGAACCCAAACCGAAATAAAAAATGTGGGGGTGTATCCATATTCATCAAGGATACCCACACCTCCAGGTTAGTGACACAGCATGATGCTTCAGAGATCATCTATGTGCAACTAACAACGGGCAAAACTGCAATTCAAATTTTAGCTTGCTACAGATCACCCACCATGTCCCAGGACCCGCATTCCCCATTCCACATTTCTGTAAACACTGGGAAACATAAAGGTCCTACCAAACACCCTAATATTGGGTGATTTCAATTACCCAAACATTAACTGGGAGAGCTACTCAAGTACTAACTCCCTTGCCCAAAATTTCCTAGAATTTATAAACTCAAATGCCCTGGTTCAACTGGTCAACACTCCCACCAGAGGTGACAACATACTGGACCTGGTCATCACCAACATGGGTGACCGGTTTTCCACACCGGAGGTCAACCCCTCGCTGGTTAGATCTGATCATAAACAAATCACTTTGGATATTCACATTCTGCCCCCACCCCCGGACAAGGAAACCACCGTGAAAAACTTTTCAAAAGCAAACTTCACGTTACTTAAGACTGAGTTGGAAAGTTTCAAAGCCCCCATGCTGAAGGATAATGCTGTCTAAGCTGAACAATCCTTTACTAATGCATTCTACAGGCACCTACAAGAATGCATGAATCAAGCCATCCCAAGAAAAACCAAGACTCACTCCTCCAAGAAAGGGAAACCAGTCTGGAGGACTCCTGCCATAAACAAGCTATACAATAGAAGAAGGAAACTAGTACAGAAAAGAGTAAAATCCCAAGAAGGAAAGACATCCCTGATCAGTATCAGCAAGAAATTACGATCCCTCATGAAATCATCCAAGGCGAGCTTTGAAAGAAAAATTGCCAAGGACTCCAAAGATAACCACAAGGCATTCTTTTGCTATGTCACGAATACAAGTGGCAATGCTCAGATCTGCTCAGAGTTAGTGCAGAATGGCACAAAATAAACTGTACCGACTGATATTGCCAACATCCTGGCAGACAGGTTCAGAGCAAACTTTGCCACCCTCTCATCCCCAAAGGGGCCCATAACCATATCAAAAGAATGTAGAGTCCCTGAAATCACAGACACTCAGGTTAAAACAGCCCTCCCCAAAGCCAAAAACACAGCATCAATGGGACTGGAAGGTGTCCCAGGCTGCGTCCTACATGAGCTCAAAGATGAACTAACCCCTAACCTAAATACACTGTTCAAACTCAGCCTCTCCACAGGCTATGTACCCATAGATTGGAGCACAGCAACGGTTATTCTGCTCCACAAAGGTGGAGCCACAACAGACCCCAAGAACTATCACCCTATAAGCCTGACTAGCTTGGTCTGCAAGGCTATGGAGCACATCATCATGGAAACTCATTAACAGAGACATTGGGAACCTCCAAACACTGCACCCTACCCAGTTCAGCTTTGTTAAGGGCAGATCATGCCTCCTAAACCTAGTGGAGTTCTTTGAGACAGTTACCAAGGCTATAGACAAGGGAAAGGTGGTACACACAGCCTACCTAGACCTCACAAAGGCCTTCGACACCATTCCCCCTTCTGGTATAATAGACAAGCTCACCAGCCTGAACATAAACCCCTACATCACAAGATGGGTTGCCAACTGGCTCACGGACAGAACCCACATGGTGAGAGTTGTGGGAGCTAGGTCCAACTCCAAACTGCTTACAAGTGGTGTTCCCCAGGGCCCAGTCCTAGGACCCCTCCTGTTTGGCATATACTTCTCAGAGGTACAGGCAAGCACAGGAGGACTATGGCTGACCAAGTTCGCAGATGACTGCAAACTAGGGGCTATAATCGACTCTCCGGCTGACACAGACATCCTCCAAAAGGGTCTCACTGAGACGAATACCTGGTGTCAAAATCATGGCCTCAAGCTAAATGCCAAAAAGTGCATAGTCATCCCCCCATTTGGAAAAAACAAAGTACCCACAAACTACCACATAGGTGGTAGTCCCCTAAATATGGAAAACGTAATAAGGGATCTGGGGACCCACGTATATAGCAAACTCACCTTTGATAATTACATTGCCAAGGTGGTTAGAAAATCCTTCTACATGGCCCACCTAATCACAAAAGGGTTCACATCCAGATTAAAAGAGGTCATTGTGCCCCTTCTACTCATCACTCATCAGACCCATCATAGAGTACAACACCCCATTTGGGATGTATCTTACAAGACACCTGCAACAGTTGGAAAGTCCACAGAAGTATCTCACCAATACGTTCACTGGCCCCAAACAGATGCCCTATGCAGCTCGACTGAAGAAATTCCAACTGTACTTGGTTGCATACCGCGTACTCAGAGGTGATCTCTGCCTGATCTACAAGGCCATGTCCAAGCCAGAATTGATGGACATGCTCCACCGAAAGAAAACCTTATCCCCTCGAGCCACACGCTCTAGGGATCTAAACCTCACCACAACAATAAATAGGACATGCTGGAGGGATAGATTCCTGTCCCAGAGTCTTCCCATGCTTTGGAACAAGATTCCAATCTACATTAGGCAAAGCTCCTCACTAACACTCTTCAAAAAAAACCTTGATGAGTGGATGGGAAACAAAGTTTACCCCAGGGATCACTTCGGTGGCTCTGCTGGACAGAGGCACAGGGAACTAATCTAATGGGGCGGTGAAAGCCAACACATTCTGGCTAGGCTTATAAATGCCTTCAGGCATATAGCCTAGTACCTACCTATGAACCTATGAACACCCCCACCTTTTGTATTTCGGTCCGGGTTTTGTGACCGAAATGTATGGTATGTTTTGTAGCCTGGTAGTGCTGGGGTGCTCTCTCGAGCCTTAACCAGGTTTCTGTTACTGCACATATATTAATTCTCTCCATACTGAGGAGTGCCTTGAGTGCATGCATTTTAATATTTAGACTTCTGGCAGTGAGTAGCATTACCCTCAGTTTTTTGTTACTTGTACTATTTATGGCGGTGGGTTTGTCTTTTGAACCTTGCCTAAAAAGGCGCTATGGGGGGTGGCAAGAGCCTTGGCCAGTATTCGAAAGCCTAAGGGTGACAGGTGCAAGCCGTCTCTAGTGAAGCAGCATGGTTTGTCGAGCATGTCACCCCAGGCTGACAGACACTGGATCCCCTTTGAATGACAACAGAAGCTTAGCCAATGGTTGAAATTTATATTTTTTTCTTTATACGGCTCAGGTCATTCACACCAACATGGACAATGACAGAGTTGTATTTGTACTTGTTCTGGAGTGACTTGAGTGCTTCTGTTATGTGGCAGATCCTGGCACCTGACAGGCAGCTAACAGTAACCTTCTCCTTGTTCAGCCAAGTGAGTGGGACGTCAGTGTGCATGACTATAGAGTCACCTATTACTAGTGTGTTGGGTATGTTATTTTTCCTTAAGGGCTGTGATTGTGTGGTACACTGGTTTTGTGAAGTATGTGTTTCATGTAATTTTCTCAAGGTTGGACATGTATGCAAGCAGCACACAATTCACATGTTCTGTTCATTAACATCCAAACTCCTCTTCATTTGTTGACAACTGCATATTATATTATTGACACTTAATGTTCTCACACATTGTTTGGACAATGATATAGAATGGCTTACAGACTGATTGTCTCAGATTATTGGTCAGATAAGAGAATGACCGGCAAACACAGAGAGATAAGACAGAGATGCATATTTGCAAGCAATACTCATAACTGTGTGATCGTTTAGTGCAATACATCCAAAATAAATTATGTACAAATAATAGTTGTATGGTTTCATATTACTGTAGATGATGTTGCAGTTGGTTGTATGCAGAATGATTTCAGTACCTTGCTGTAAAGTTGTTTGTGTGACAAGGAGAGATAAAGCACCCTTACTGTGTTCTGAAGGTTCACTGGAATGAGAGTTCAAATCCAGACCTATGTAGAAATATGTCATGTTTGGTACACCTTGTTTGCTGTAGCATAGACTAGATCCAGGCCTGCTGAATCTAGCTTTGTTTGTATAACTTGAGCACTAATCCAGGCATTCTTTAAAGTATTCAATTGTATTTATTACTGCTTGGTAGTAACTTGATTAAAGTGTAGATATCATTCTAAGTCTTTTGGATTAAGCACTTGGGCTTCAGACCAGTTGTTTTACATTAGGAAGGTTTGTGGCCTGCACTGTGGTGGCAGGACAGGTAGCTTACATCCTTCTAAGTTGAGAACTGCTGATTGAGGGCTCAGTGTCTGTTATTCTAAAAGTGTATTAGTTCTGGTTTAAGCACTTGGGCTTCAGGCCAGTTATTTTACATTAAGAAAGTTCGTGGTCTGCACTCTTGTGGGAGGAGAGGCTGGACTCTGCCCTTCTGAGCTGGGAATTTCTGGTTAAAGGCTTATAGTGCCTGCATATTTGAACTGTTTCTTACTGAAATTGGTGCACCTTGTTTGCTGTAGCATAGACTAGATCCAGGCCTGCTGAATCTAGCTTTGTTTGTATGCTTGTTGTTTGTTTGCTTGTTATTTCCCTGAAACGCTAATTCCACCTAAAATGCGGCTTTTCAGCGCTTCTGTGGATCCTTAGTGATATCTGCATTGCTTACTGTACTTATTTCCTTGTTTCACTTGAAAGAAAGTTACTGTTTGTCATTTTTGCATTTAAGTTACCTGTAACACATTGCATTTAAGTTACCTGGCACTTGCTCACTAAATCAATTATATAAGTCAGCACTAAAAAATTAAAAGCACTACACCCTCACAAACTCCCCTTGAGTACCTTGTTCCCAATTGGCCCTTTTTTTCAATTATAAAGGAATTCCCAATACTATTCTAGCATGTCCAAAGGTCAGTTGTCAATCTCCTCTCCGGTCCAGCTGGTGAATCTGGGAATCTTGAGGCAATGTTACAACTGCCTCATGTACACAGACAACCCTCTCCTCCTCCCAACAAATTCCAACACATGTGAGAGATGCAACCATATAGCCAAACTGGAGGCTAAGCTCTCTCAACTCAGTACTGGCGTAACCAGTCAGGTAGAGAAGGAAACCATACTCACTACAATTCCAGTCTCACACAGACCTACCACGACAGCAAACCAAACACATAAACACACAAAAACATACTCGGAGGCTCTAAATAAAAATCTGCCTAAGCAGCAGAGACCTCCAAAGCAGACACCCAAGAAACCGCTACCCCAAAACAAAACACGTGCAACACATAGCTCACAAAGCCAGTGTGCCGAACAGTCACAGCCCTTAAGGCTAACAACACACCTGATACACTTGTAATAGGTGACTCTATCGTCAGGCACACTGACGTCCCGCTCACCAGGCTGAACAAGGAGAAGGTCATGATGAGCTGCCTGTCGGGCGCTAGGATCCGCCACATAACACAAGCACTCAGGTCACACCAAGGCAAGTACAAATATGACTCGGTCATTGTCCATGTTGGTGTGAATGACCTGAGATGTACCTCCCTGGACTACATGAAAAGAGACATAGAGCAGCTCTCTGAGCATGTAGCCCAGGCCGGTATGACCCTGACCTTGAGTAGCATCTTACCCTCACCAAGAATGATGCCACAATATGAAGACAAGATGATCAATTTCAACAATTGGCTTAAGTATTGGTGTCATTCAAAGGGGATCCAATGCCTGTCAGCCTGGGATGACATGCTCGACAAGCCACGGTGCTTCGCTAGGTACGGCTTGCACCTGTCACCCATGGGCTTTCGGATATTGGCAAAGGCTCTTGCTTCCCCCATAGTGCCTTTTTTAGGCAAGGCTCAAAAGACAAACACACCTCCATAGGTATCACAAGGGATAAGAAACTAAGAGTAATGCTACTCAACGCCAGAAGTCTAAACCTCAAGAAGCACGCACTCGAAACTCTCCTTAGCATGGAGAACATCGATATCTGTGCAGTAACAGAAACCTGGTTCAAGGCTCCCGAGAGCACCCCAGCACTACCAGGTTATACCTCATACCATGCCTTTTGGCCCAGAAACTTGGACCGAACCACAAAAGGAGGGGGAGTATCAATATTCGTCAAAGATACCCACACCTGCAGGTTGGTGGCACAGCACGAAGCATCAGAGACAATCCATGTGCAACTAACAGTGGGTAAAACTGCCTTCCAGTTTATAGCCTGCTACAGACCACCCTCCCAAACTCAGGAACCCCACTCGGCCTTCCTGAGAACACTGGAAAATATGAAGGTCTCTCCAAACACCGTTATATTGGGCGACTTCAACTACCCAAACATAGACTGGGAGCATTACTCTAGCTCCAACACCCTAGCCCAAAGGTTCCTAGAATTTATAAACTCAAATGTTATGGAACAACTTGTTACCACTCCCACAAGAGGTGAAAACATACTGGACCTGATCATCACCAACATGGGGACTCTATGCTCCAGACCAGAAGTGTATCCCTCACTGGTAAGATCAGACCATAAACTAATCTCACTGGATATTCACATCCCAATCCCACCCCCTGCCCAGAAAACCACAGTGAAAAACTTCTCTAAAGCAAATTTCACACTCCTCAAAACTGAGGTGGAATCCTTCAAAGCCCCGGAGCCTGTGGAAAATATGGCCCAGACTGCAGAATCCTTTATAAACGCATTCTATGAACACCTTCAGGAATGCATGGATCATGCAATCCCAGATAAAACCAAGACCCAATCCTCCAAAGGCAGACGTCCTGTCTGGTGGACCCCAGCCATAAACAAACTATACAATAGAAGGAGGAAGCTACTACATGATAGAGCAAAATCCCAAAAAGGGAAGGCATCTCTGATCAGTATTAGCAAAAAACTAAGGCCAGCTTCGAGAGAAAAATTGCACAGGACACTAAGGATAATCACAAGGCTTTCTTTAGTTATGTTATGCTTTGTTAAGGGCAGATTCTGCTCTTAAACCTGGTTGATTTCTTTGAAACAGTCACCAAGGCCATTGACGAGGGAAAGGTCGTCCACACAGCCTACCTGGACCTCGCAAAAGCCTTCGATACAATACCCCACTCAGGCATTATAGATAAGCTCACCAACTTAAATATAAACCCCTATGTCACTAGATGGGTTGCAAACTGGCTCAAGGACAGAACCCACATGATTAGAATTGCTGGAGCCATGTCAGACTCCAAACCAGTTACAAGTGGCGTCCCACAAGGCTCAGTCCTGGGACCTCTCTTGTTCGGTATATATTTCTCGGAGGTACAGGCCAACACGGAAGGACTGTGGGTGACCAAGTTTGCAGATGACTGCAAACTGGGTGCCATAATCGACTCTCCAGCCGACACAAGCATCCTCCAAAAGGGCCTCATAAAAACAGACAACTGGTGCCAGAGCCATGGCCTCAAGCTAAATGCCAAAAAGTGTATAGTCATCCCGTTTGGCAAAAACAAAGTGCCCACAAATTACCACATAGGTGGTAATCCATTAAGTACAGAAGAAGTAATTAGGGACCTGGGGACCCAAGTTGATAGCAATCTCTCATTTGATAACCACGTGGCCAAAGTGGTTAGAAAAACATTTTATATAGCCCACCTAATCACGAAGGGATTCACATCTAGATCAGGGGAGGTCATCGTGCCTCCCCTCATCAGGCCCATAATTGAGTACAATGCCCCTTTTGGGATGTA
Source organism: Protopterus annectens (assembly GCF_019279795.1). Lineage (NCBI taxonomy): Eukaryota > Metazoa > Chordata > Ceratodontiformes > Protopteridae > Protopterus > Protopterus annectens. Next base: position 193,321,317 of record NC_056730.1, read on the forward strand.
CCTTACCAGACACCTGCAGCAACTGGAAAGACCCCAAAAGTACCTCACCAAGAGGATCAAAGGGCTCAAACAGATGCCATATGCTGCCCGGTTAAAGAAACTCCAGCTCTACTCAGTGGCATACCGCCTGCTCAGAGGCGATCTGTGCCTGACGTATAAAGCCACGTCCAACCCGGAATTAATGGACATGCTGCACCTCAGAAAATCCAAATCCCATTGAGCTACACGCTCGAGAGACTTGAACCTCAGCACTGAAATAAATAGGACATGCTGGAGGGACAGATTCATAACCTAGAGGCTCCCTTCACTCTGGAATAAAATCCCAGTCCAGGTTAGGCAGAGTCCCTCATTGACTCTCTTCAAGAGGAATCTTGATGAGTGGATGGGAGATCGTAGGTTTACCCCGGGTATCATTTCTGTGTCACTGTTAGACAGAGGCACAGTATACTAACCTCGAAAAAGGGCATAGCAAAATTCATTTAAAATGGGTGGCGAAAGCCAAACACACTCTGGCTAGGCTTATAAATGCCTTAGGACAGATAGCCTAGTATGAACCTATGAACCTATGTGCACTAACATTTTGTAGTGTGTATGTCATAGATTGCTTTTCCTCCTTTCAACTCTTCTTTTTTTTTTTCTTTTTTTGTGGGGCCATTATTCAAGTAATGTGCAGCTTAGCTCAAACATGGGAAATGGAGAAAATGAATGTCAGGTTTGGCTATGCTTCCCATTTACCTGAAGCATGGCAGTGTGCAAACTGGACTTGTTGCCCACCCAGAAACCAGACAGACACCTGCAAACAGGGTGTCTGTAAAAGGGCAAAGGGCAAAAACAATACATTTTTTGCAATTTCTGTATTTCATTGCACAACTGCACTTAGGGGTGTTGCATGGTAGTTAGCAAGGTTCCCTAGCAGCTACAGCCATTGAACACCTGCAGACAGAACTCAGGCAGCCAATAATTGAAATTGGATATATTTAGTTAATTCTGATGTGTACCCTGCAAACCCACTAAGTGGCATTGAGCTGTGGTTAACACAGAGACCTTAAGAATGATTAGGAAATAAGGGAACATCGTGTAACCAGTCCTCTTGCAGTAGATGTAAGTGTAGGGCTGAAGTACAGATGATCTTGGGTCCTAGTACAGAGTTTGCAACCTCTTTTTTACTATTGTCTATTTTTCAGTTCATTGCTATAAACTGCACTGTCACAAGAGCTATTTCAACATTCTTGCAGCAACAGGTGTAAGTGTAGGATTGCCATACACATGGCCCTGGGTACTAATACATGATCTTCAATGCATGTTCCACTTCCCATAATATTCATGTTTACTTAATTACTTAAAACTTTAGATAGTGGAGCTGATATGAATTATATGTATGAGGGGAGAGACACCATCATTGTGTTTTCAGATGTATGACTGATGGTATACTGCCTGCTATATTTCTATAAATATAATTCTGCTAAATGGACTTGCATGGCCTTTACAATTTCCTAAGACACTTACACAACTGGATCTATATCCAATAACTTGACTAGGTCACAATGCATGTGTAACGGCTCAAACTGTCACCTGTGTTCATGTATGATTCCTGAGTAAGTGTGAGCAGCACTTCTTCTGTGGCAAAGATGGAAGAGCAACACTGTGGAAGAAAATATTTTCTCCCTTATGCCTAGGTTTGAATCCCACAATGTAAAGATAAATTTTTGCAGTGTATAAAGACAAAAAAATGTGTCAGCTCATTACATTTATGGCCCCAGTGCTTGTCTGCAAATTTAACTCACCTAAAAGTTATCTTCAAATTTCCAATATATATTTCCAGGCTAAATCATTAGTCACCCCTCAAACTAAGGCCCAGTGTCAAATTAACCTTCCAATTTCAATTATTTAATTCCTCCCTGCTTGGCACTGCTGCACTCCACATTGCACAGATGTGATTGGCATCTTTGCTTGGGTTTGCCCATTACCAGTAAACATGATAACTGGAACTGGCTGGAAAGTATACGTTTCCATTCTCTAGTTTGGCTGGTAGATATGGCTGGCATTGGAGAGGAATGTGTCAAGTTTAGGGCAAAGTGGTGTGGTGTCCAGGAGTCCAGGATATGTACTGGATTCTTGGTAAAGCACCACAGCTAAAAGATTCTGCAGGGGGCTATTATGGCTCCCAGTACAAGTCTGAGGAGTGGGACAGTTTGTCCCAGGATGCATCCAATGTCACTGGTATCCCATGCAGTGGAGAGCAATGTAGGAATAATTTCAATGAACTATGCAGAAGTAAAAGGGATGCACTCAACTGCTAGTTGCATGAGTTTGAGACAGCAGACATCCCATAGCTCTAAGTATGACAATAAGAGAGTACTTGTAAGACTTAAAATGCTCTTTCCCCAGCTATCAGCAGGCTCATGTTGCTCGAATGGAGAGACTGAGGGAAGCAAGTGGTATGTATGCAGCAGAACAGAAGTGCTATTGTAGTTGTAAAAGTTAAAGGTAGCATTTTTTTGCTTTTTAATGCAGTTGTATCAACTTGAGCATGCATAACCCAACTGTAAAAGCATGTATGCATGCATTAGTCTGTTGCATAAATCGATTGTAAGAGTCCAATATTAGACTGTAGTCAGAGGTTGTGGATTCAAATACCACGATTCTTAACTATACAATACTGTTATTTCTTCAACAATATTTACATTAAATTAAAACTGTACACCAGTGGCACAAATGCCATGCTGTAAACTGTAATCTCTATAACTGGAACAGGCATATTTGCAGTATATGCACATTTCAAGTATTTCTTTCAGCCATACCTCTCAACTGTACAGATTTTTGCAGAATGTCCAGATTTTTGCCTCATATTTTTGGTCTGTTTTTCATAAAAGCATGGTTTTCTGGCACATTAGTGGCAAATTAGAGACTGATGTTAGAAAATAATGACAGACATTTGAGTTTCAGACTTAATACCCTTCATAACATTCATGCTAATGCAAAATCTGTTATTCTATCAACTTTTTAAGTTTGTAAGAGCAATTTTTAAAATTGTCCCTATTTTTGGGACTTTGTCTCACTGTTATTTATGGCTTTGTCTAGATTTTCTGCTCTAAGAGGTTGAGAGGTATGCTTTCAGCAATCTGTAGTATAGTGTGTATCTGTTAGGGCATATACATAATTGCAATACTACAGATAAAAGAGTTGTATAATTGTGTTAAAGTTAGTACCATCATATGTGACATACAATACATTATCTTTTTTTTTTCTCTCCCCCCAGCCCTTATCTCTCTTTTTATTTTCTATTATGTGTTGTCGAAATGTCGCCATGTTATCCATGTGTACCACATTACTAAATGCTACACAGCACAGCGAGGTAGGCGAGCCCCAGTGTATCAGCCTGCCCCTGCTCCACCGGCTCCAGCACCGATGCTCAGAATGTCTGCGAGCCCGCCTGGCAGCACTGCTGCTGCTGCTCCTGCACTACCTGTGCCCTCAGGTAGTACTGCCTAAGAAGCTGGTGCAGTGGTACCTTCCGGGAGCAGTGGCAGAGGTGGTAATTTCATCAACCACTGAGAGATGCCAGGGATGGTGTGTAGGCTTGTGCACTGCACCATTGGTGTATGCCTATGCCAGATGGAGAGGTTGCTTTCCCCATGGTCTGTAGGAGGAGAAGACATCAAGCACTCCAGCCACCAGTGAAGTAAGGAGACCATTATGACAGTCTAGTGGGTGAGGACTTGATTCTGTTTCCAGTCTTCATGTCCATGAGCCTGCACTTTCACCACCCTCACCCCAATCATGGTGTCTCCCAACATGTTGTGTCCATCACTGTCGCTATCTCTTGTCTTGTTTGTTTTGTTTGCATTTCCTTCCTCACCTACCCAACTTACCTGACCCAGACATACCTATCTCCTTTCTTACTGAATTAAAAAAAATTGACACATACATAGCTCTCTATTTTGCACGTGTCTTCTTGCCACACTTATTTTGTCCAGTTGGCTACAGGACATTATTATGCTGCTGTCACCCCTTTCTCTGGAGGTGATGGTTCAAATTCAGCTAATATTCTGCACATATCATCATTTTTTACTGTTGAAGAAATGGATAGCTATAGTTCTTTCCTCCCTCCCTCCTACACATTCCTGTATTGCTTTCCCTTTGTTCTTTCCCCTGCTTTCTCCCCATTTCAACACTTTCATATCTACCTCATTTTAATACCTATAGTCTGGTCAAAAAATAGAATCACACACAGCACTCATATAAGTAGCAGAAAAAGCAATGGTCCCTTCACTTTTTGGCCCCTGTATTTGCGCAGAGTTTTGCATTGTGCAGCAATACCAAATGATCTTAAACGGTGGTACAATGGTGCAGTTCTCTCTATGCAATCTCTCTTAACCCTGCTGCACTATGCCAATACACAGCAAAACATGCACTATAAAGAATTAATGTCATTGCATTATCACTGATTATTTAAAAGTATTTAAAAGTCTTACATACATTTGAAACAGTCACCAAGGCCATTGACAAGGGGAAGGTGGTTCACACAGCCTACCTGGACCTCGCAAAAGCCTTCGATACAATACCCCACTCAGGCATTATAGATAAGCTCACCAGCTTAAATATAAACCCCTATGTCACTAGATGGGTTGCAAACTGGCTCAAGGACAGAACCCACATGGTTAGAATTGCTGGAGCCATGTCAGACTCCAAACCAGTTACAAGTGGCGTCCCTCAAGGCTCAGTCCTGGGACCTCTCCTGTTTGGTATATATTTCTTGGAGGTACAGGCCAACACAGAAGGACTGTGGCTGACCAAGTTCATAGATGACTGCAAAATGGATGCTATAATCGACTCTCCAGCCGACACAAGCATCCTCCAAAAGGGCCTCATAGAAACAGACAACTAGTGCCAGAGCCATGGCCTCAAGCTAAACGCCAAAAAGTGTATAGTCATCCCCTTTGGCAAAAACAAAGTGCCCACAAATTACCACATAGGTGGTAATCCATTAAGTACGGAAGAAGTAATTAGGGACCTGGGGACCCAAGTTGATAGCAATCTCTCATTTGACAACCACGTGGCCAAAGTGGTTAGAAAAACCTAATCATGAAGGGATTCACATCTAGATCAGGGGAGGTCATCGTGCCTCTTTACTCATCCCTCATCAGGCCCATAATTGAGTACAATGCCCCTTTTGGGATGTACCTTACCAGACACCTGCAGCAACTGGAAAGACCCCAAAAGTACCTCACCAAGAGGATCAAAGGGCTCAAACAGATGCCATATGCTGCCCGGTTAAAGAAACTCCAGCTCTACTCAGTGGCATACCGCCTGCTCAGAGGTGATCTGTGCCTGACATATAAAGCCATGTCCAACCCAGAATTAATGGACATGCTGCACCTCAGAAAATCCAAATCCCATTGAGCTACGTGCTTGAGAGACTTGAACCTCAGCACTGAAATAAATAGGACATGCTGGAGGGACAGATTCATAACCCAGAGGCTCCCTTCACTCTGGAATAAAATCCCAGTCCAGGTTAAGCAGAGTCCCTCACTGACGCTCTTCAAGAGGAATCTTGATGAGTGGATGGGGGATCATAGGTTTACCCTGGGTATCACTTCTGTGTCACTGTTAGAGGCACAGTATACTAACCTCGAAAAAGGGCATAGCAAAATTAATTTAAAATGGGTGGCGAAAGCCAAACACACTCTGGCTAGGCTTATAAATGCCCTAGGGCAGATAGCCTAGTATGAACCTATGAACCTATGAACCTATGAACATACACCTGGATTCAAACCCAGTACCATACGTGTTCAAAAATAAATGAATGTGTCAATGGATTTACACCTGCTGCAGCAGTCAGTTAAACATCAGGTGTGTTTCATAGAATGAATACTGTCAGACTTTAGCAATGCAGCTCATTAGCTATGTGCAAACAGAGAAAGTATATCTCACTTCCACAAACACTTTGTCAACCATCGCCCAAACCAGCTGCTCACTGTACTATGGAAAAGTAAATATGTATTACTGCTGTTTACTGTCAATTTCTTGTCTATGACATGAAATTACATGTGGAAACATAACAAACAGAAGGGCCTATCTAACAATATGTCACATATTTACAATAAAGCCATGTGTTGCCTTCCCCCAAGCACTGGAGCCCTGGTGTCTCAGTACTTTCACACAAATATCACCTACACTATAGAAATTAATATCAAATGTTGTGTGGTATGCAATGCACATCAATCTGTTAACATGCATAATTATAACTATTGACCCATAAGCCTAAAAAGCTTTATCTACAAGGGTAGGGAAGGGATCAGCATGGACTATATCCACAGAGACATGGATGACCTTCAACACACTTGACCTGACCCATTTTGGTTTTGTCAAGGGTAGATCTTGCTTATTAAATCTAGTGGACTTCTTTTATAATAACCGCCCAAGACCTGGATGAGGTATAATGGGACATAGTACTATGTTGATTTATCCAAGACCTTTGACACTATCCCCCATTCAGGTGTCATAGAGAAATGCTCCCATCTGGGGGGTTAACGCATACATTACTATATGGATAGCCAATTGGCTCACCAACAGAATGCACACTGTCAATGTTAGGGACTGCACCTCCACCACTAGACCACTTACCACTGGAATACCACAAGGATACATGCTGGGCCCTCAACTCTTTCTCTGAAGTCCAGGCAAAGGTATATGGCCTGTAGCTTACCAAGTTTGCAGATGACTTTCAACTGGATGCAGTCATACAGAATACCCAAATTATGTTAATATATTACAGAAGGGGCTGACACATATAAATGATAGGTGCCAAAGTCACCAACTGAATCTTAAAGCAAATAATGCCTGAAGTACTCCTGCTAATTATGATATACATAGCACCTCTCTAAGCTCAATCCCATTGCTGTGAGACTTGAGAACACATGTTGATAGCAATCTACACTTTAATCACTTTGTGTCCATAGTGGTGAGACACACATTCCACATTGCTCACCTCATAAATAAGGCCATCACATCCAAGACCAGGGAGGTCATATCTCTGCTGTACTCTAGCCTTATCAGACAACTAATTGAGTACAATGCTCCCTTCTGTCTATACCTTACCAAACACCTGCAGCAACTGGAGAAACAGAGATTTGTGACTGGGAGAATCCAGGACCCCCAAAACATGATAACATGGAAAGACTGAAAGACCTGTCACTGTACTCCGTATCATGAAGGCTGCTGAGAGGTGACCTATGCCTGGGCTACAAAACAGTCTCAGACCCTACCCTACTGAAAATGTTGGACATCTGTAAATCAAACGGGATAAGAATAACTTGCTCCAGGAACTCAACCTAATATGTGACAGAAATAGAAAATGCTGGGGAGACAGATATATCTCCCAGCTATTTCCACTCCTCTGTAATAGGTTCTCACTACATGTTCAGCAGTGCTCCTCAATGACCTTATTCAAATGCAGCCTTGACAACTGGAAGGGTGATTGTAAATTTACCCCTGGGGTGGCCCATATATCCCTCATGGACAGGGCCATTTGGTGCTGATCATACAATTGCTCTAACAACAGCCATCTAACTATGCTCAATAAGGCTACTTGTGTTTTTACACAGCTAGGCTTGTAACCTCCTATGAACCTATGAAGCTATGGAATTGTGCAGTCCTAACAACCCTCCAACATGCCTTGCTAATGTTATCCACTATAAGTTGATCTGCAGTTGTTTCGAAAGTTAGACTTGTACTGTGGTGCTTGTGTAAAGTACTGAGTTCTGTACTATGTACCTTAGATAAGGAGGGGTTCTGTTCTCACTGCAGGCAACTGTTTGTGTGTGTGTGTGTGTGTGTGTGTGTGTGTGTGTGTGTGTGTGTGTGTGTGTGTGTGTGTGTGTGTGTGTGTGTCTAGCCATAGCAGCAGACATGTGTGTCTTACAGTTACCACTCCAATCCCACGGATTCACGGTGTTTTGATATTTGCACATGCCTACACATCCATTTCATGCAGGCCTTCCAACATCTTCACTGCAACATGCTCTGCTGATGTCATCCACTATACATTGACCTGCAGTCTTGGAAAAGTCAGATGTGTGCTGTGATGCTTGCATAGAGTACTGAGATCCATAGTCTGTGTACTTAGGTAGGGGTTCTAGTCTCACTCCATTTAGCTGTGTGTGTGTGTGTGTGTGTGTGTGTGTGTGTGTGTGTGTGTGTGTGTGTGTGTGTGTGCGTGTGTGTGTGTGTGCGTGTGTGTGTTTGTGCTCTTCCTTGACATTACAGAGAGCCTTTCCCACCATCATGTGGGACACTGTTATTACCATAGTCTCTTTGCCAGACAGTGATGATGTTATCAGCTATATCTGTTTTGTGAATGTGCACTATTTGCACCAGTGCAGGATCAGACACTTGCGTGGAGGCCAGGCAGAAGTCACCTCATCCTATATGATCCAGATTAGTGACATGGCTTTCATTCTATCCACATATGTCATGGCATGGTTTGTAGGCTCTGTGTTTTCTTGGTGAGAAACACCTGTGATGTCTCCACCTGCTGCATGTGTCTGAGGTACATGCATAAGAAAGCATTATACTCTATTAGTGTTCTGATGAGGTTCGAGTACATTGCTGTAATATAATCCTTAAGATCTAAATACAATGGTGTGACTTATAATGTGCACAACACCGGCTTTCAATAACAGTGTGGACACTTTTTGGTCGAAGTTCAGTTTGCTATCTACATGTGTTCCCAGTGCTTGCATTACTGGGTTTCAGCACAGCAGGACTTTTCTCAATGCTGTAATTAGCAGGGAATTCCACTTTGCAGAAGGACAAAATAAAAACAAACTTTTGCATTTATTTGTAGATCATATGACTTTGCCAACAATTATTTATCTGCGTTAGCCATTCCTGAAGTATGTTATCATCATTGGTGGACTCGGTGATTGCACCTGATATGCAAGAATCAGCAAACATGTTAAGCCAAAGGCCATATACTTTAGCCTGAACTGTTGAGAAATAGATTGCAAACAGGAACGGGCTAAGCACACATCACTTGGATATGCCTGTGGTGTCAGGTCTACTGGTACAGGCTAAGTCAACAACTTTCACTGTATGTGTTGTGTCATTGAACAAACTGGTTACCCACCTAATGACATAAGGGTTAGTCCCAGCTGGGTAAGTTTCACAATGATACCTGAATGGGGGATTGTGTCCAAACCCTAGGCCAGATCAGGATAGCCAGTAAGCACTGTCTTACCTTTATTCAGGTCTGTCACACAGAATCAATGGTCTGTGACAACATCATAGGTCACCTAATGCATGACTCAGCACATGCACCTTCCTGACATGGTTGAATACACACTTCAACACACCCTCCACACAGACTATGTTCCTGTATAAGGGTGTATATCAACATGCATCCATGTCAGCAGGGGGGACAGCATCTGATGCATGCATGTATAGACACATCCTGACTTTCCTGATCTATGAGGTAGACCAACATGTCATCATGGACCTTTTACTAAATAGACACAAGTAATATCCCAGCTGTATGCAACAGACTGGTGAGAGTTGTTTGTTACATCTGTTTGATGACATCTTTGAGGACATCTAGGGCATGCATGACAACAACACTATCATCTTTTTGAACTTCACAAGCCTAAGGCATTTGACAGAAATCCCACTCAGCACTGTCAGATGTGGCCATAAACACCTATATCACCAATTAAGGAGACCACTGTATCACATACATGGCATGGAAATATATTAAAACAAGTGAAGGGAACATCTTGGGTTCAGTGATCAGGTCCATACATCAGGGATGTCTGCTAGGCCCTTTCTTATCTATTATTTAAGTCACAGATATCAACAATGGCATACACATCTTGTGTCCAAACAACTATTTGGAGGACTACAGATTGTGGGCAATCATTGACTCTAGCTGTGATATTAAAATAATACAGACAGTATCAACACACACCAATTGCTACCACAGCCATGACAGCACCTGCAATGACACAAAAAATGGAGGTATTTGTTATGTCAGGAAAACAAATGCACATCAGAAGGATAATATAGACATCACACCCTATAATCAGACCAATAGGTATGTGATGTGCATTCTGGGCTAGGTGGTATGTGGAATGTACACCAACATGTGGCCGCAATGTTGATTACTTTCTTGTATGTGAGGGACATTCACATCACTGGCCATAGCACCTTCATAGTTGACAGCCTTCATCACACCAATAACTGAGTACAATGCATCTTCTTCATGTAGCTCACTACACACTGATGTGCAACTGAAATGTACCACCTTTGCCACATTCAGCTGTCAGACATCTTATTGGGCATACCTAGATATTCTTTTTGTGGCATAAACATTACTGTCTGATGGTGTGGAAACCCCATCAAAGTGTTACAACAGATGCATGTGTGATACCTGTTCCAGTTATGAACACAGTACATACATAGCTGTTTGACAACATGGGTAACATTTGTAACAGTATGGATTGTGCCATAAATATATATATATATATATATATATATATATATATATATATATATATATATATATGTGTGTGTGTGTGTGTGTGTGTGTGTGTGTGTGGCTGTGTCTGTGTACTTTGTGTGTAGATATATGTATGTGTGTGTGTGTGTGTATATATATATATATATATATATATATATGGGTCTACTTCTAAAGACCGAACCGACGATTCCCCGACAAGCGGAAAACGAAGACCAAACGACCGACAGGTAAGTTTACCGACAGGGTGATTTGCCGACAGCGGAAAGACCGACAAGGGTAATGTGCGATTGCGACTCGGTAAGTGTGCGACAGTGACGGCGTTAGGAGCGGTGAGGTAAGTGTGCGATATTGTGGGATTTCGGGTTAGGCTGTGGGAAAGGTGAGTGTGTGTAAGTGTCGGAGTTAGGGTTCGTGTAAGGTAAGTGTGTGATAGTGAGGGACTGTAGTTTAGGGACGGGTTACATGAGTTAGGGTTAGGGTGCAGGTAGGTGAAGTGTGCGATAGTGTCGGACCTTGGGCTAGGGGTGGGTTAAGTGAGTTAGGGTTAGGGTGCAGGTAGGTGAAGTGTGTGATAGTGTCGGACCTTGGGGTTAGGGGTGGGTTAAGTGAGTTATGGTTAGGGTGCAGGTAGGGTGAGTGTGCAATAGTGTCGGACCTTAGGGTTAGGGTTTGGGTTAGGGCTAGTGGGTATGTTATGTAGTGTGGTGTGTTGTTTACGTTCGGTGTGTCGGTGTTATGGTGTTCGGTGTTTTGCGTTGTCGGTTTTGTGCGTTGTCGGTTATCTGGCCGGTGATTTTTGTGTCGTGAAGCGTTCGGCTTTTAAAGTAGACCCATATATATATATATATATATATATATATATACATATATGTATATGTGTGTATATATATATATATATATATATATATATATATATATATATATATATATATATATATATAGGTTTACCATCATAATATCAACTCGTGGATAGTCGAGCGAGTACGTACAAAAGGAGTGCAGCAACATCCCAAAATTCCAAGACAAAGTCCATGGCAGCAGATACAGAACAGCAACCAAATCTTTTAACTCAAAGAGCACTTTATTTGTGGAAAAATAAAATAAGCTAATAAAATAAGTTAAATAGCAGCAATAAATCAAGCTCTTTCATCTCTGTTCATTCAGAGACTTTTTCAAGATGGACGGACGGACTTGAAATTGACCCAAGGGGTAGCCCATGGACACTCCAATTAGAAAAACAGGAGGCTATATGGCAAATTAGAATGAATGTAACAAGTTGGCCAGGTATAAATGATGCCCTGTCTTTAGCGTGTTTTCTCAAATTGAAGGCACTAGATAGATAAACAGATAAAAAGAGAAGTGTCTATGTGTATATACATATACATACAGTTTATTTTAAATGTTTGGATGGTGAATGTTTTTATTGCAACATATTATGCATTTTATGATTTACAATGAGAGTGTTATTTATCTTTTATACGGTTTCTATACTTTTTAAAAAAAGAATTATCCAGCTGTTGAATAGTTTATGAGATTCTAATTGAATGTAACTTATTGGTGGAGAGTAAATAGGGAGTTGTCTTTTACTATTTTAAAAAGGGACTGTTGACTGTGTGCTTTATGTTGAAAAAGATTCTGAATGAACAGAGACAAAAGTACTTGATTTATTGCTGCTATTCAACTTATTAACTTATTTTATTATTTTTCCGCAAATAAAATGCTGTTTGAGTTAAAAGATTTGGTTGCTGTCCTGTATCTGCCGCTATGGACTTTGTCTTTGGGTTTCTAGTTTAATTTTGTTGAACATCCCAAAATTGTGAATGCAAATGAATGTTGTGAATCGCAAAATCCCATCCCCTTTTTGACCCATTTTAGCACTTGTTTTTGGGTGTAGAGCGGTCAGAAATGTCTATTTAGGAGTTTTTGCGACATTTTGACTGTTCAGCATTATGGGATTCGCTGACAAAAGTGACTCTTTTGTAGAGTCGAGCAATGTGCGCTCGACATTATGATAGCAAACATATATATATATATATATATATATATATATATATATATATATATATATATATATATATATATATATATTTATATATGGGTTCACTATAGAATCCTGAAATACTGAAATCCCGAACTTCAGTATTTCGAAATTCTATAGCCGAATGCTCAAAATTCTGAAACCCCATAACCGTGAAACTTAAAATCGTGAACCTACACTACAAATACACCACACACATACACATGCACACAATGTTCCATCACAATCCAACATGCAATCCTATACTACAGCTCTGCCCCCACACCCCCTTCTTATATACATATATATATATATATATATATATATATATATATATATATATATATATATATATATATATATATATATATATATATATATATATATATATATATATATATATATATATATTGACAAAAACAATGAAAGTCCCAGGAATACAGAATAAGACCCCAGGAGGGAGAATACTGTGTCAATAAAAAATAAAAAATAAAAAATAAAACGAAATAGATCTTCTGCAAATACCAGGCGTTGATGGTTAAAATACTCTAGTGCTCTGATAATACTTTTATATAGACTCACAGTTACAAAGCAACAGTTCCAAAGATCAAGACGACTGTGAATATGAAGTCCAAACGCCAACTTATCAAGAGATGTAGTTCCAGAAACTCAATATCCAGTATCACAAAACATGTAAATGGTAATTCCACTAAAATGGAGAGCGGTAGTTTACCGCGAAAACGCTTATTCTTTATTAAAAACTGTTTCTTATTTTACAAACTTTTCTGCATCCAGAACTGGATTATTTTGCTGTCTTTGCCTCTTGGAGTTGAAGTGCTAATATGCGATAGCCGTTGCTCTCCATTTTAGTGGAATTACCATTTACATGTTTTGTGATACTGGATATTGAGTTTCTGGAACTACATCTCTTGATAAGTTGGCGTTTGGACTTCATATTCACAGTCGTCTTGATCTTTGGAACTGTTGCTTTGTAACTGTGAGTCTATATAAAAGTATTATCAGAGCACTAGAGTATTTTAACCATCAACGCCTGGTATTTGCAGAAGATCTATTTCGTTTTATTTTTTATTGACACAGTATTCTCCCTCCTGGGGTCTTATTCTATATATATATATATATATATATATATATATATATATATATATATATAAATATATACATATACTAACTCCGAGATCGCACAATCACACAAGGAAGGGTAACTCACAGCCATACATATCACAGCCCCTTGTGCACACATATCACAGCCAAAACACACACTAACATACACTAAAGCCCCTAACCAACACACTCATACATGCTTACCATCCATTCTCATACCACAACACCAGAAGCTCCGAACTTCAGGATTTTTAATTTTGTGCTTCTGTTGTTTCATGATTTTATGCTTTCGGCTATAGAATTTCGAAATACTGAAATTCAGGATTTCAGTATTTCGGGATTCTATAGTGAATCCATCTATATATATATATATATATATATATATATATATATATATATATATATATATATATATATATATATATATATATATACATACATAAATATATATATATATATATATCTATATATATATATATATATATATATATATATATATATATATACCATGCACACCAGTCAGCTACTCTGTGTTGATCATAATGTCTTGTACAGATATAGCAGTGCCCCTTCTAACATCTCCAGCAGATGTTACAGTGTCAGGGTGGTGTGAGTGATTACCCTCGTGGAGTGCAGACATGTCATAATAGTTGTACAAGTGTGTTTGTGTAGAACCCTCTCTGATCACTTTAAATCACACATATATTATGTCAGAGAAGTGGGATTACTGGTGGTGTTATTATGATATTGTCCATGATTGTGCGTGCTTCTTTTAATGTTGTCCCTGAGCCTTTATCGGTGTCCCACTTTCTGGAGACCTCTGCTGAGATTATACTCATATTCAGGCCAATCAGTTTGCACAGGTTCACAAAATGCACCCTACCCCTATTGCATATAACAT